>NC_084890.1:13700648-14000648 GCF_958979055.1 Alnus glutinosa
AGTACTAAGGTTTTAGAATCCACCTCACCATATCAAATAACACATTCTTGTATTTTATTTATACACCCGATAAACAATTAAGACATATTCATTGTTCAAGGTTCCGTAAAAATTATATTATATCATTCAATGAATCCAACTTAATAACAAATCACAAGGAATACCCAATTGAAATCAAATCATCCAATGTGTCCGTTTTGACAAACAAATCACAATGGATAACCTCTTTCAACCAAATTATTCAATGTATCTATCGGTTGAAACACATTGAATATCCAACTTTTTCATAAATAATCATTCAATCAAAAGACATAAATCAATTAATTGAATATTGGACTTGAACAATAATTTGATAAATATTGGAGTTGCATAAGATAAAATAACAAGAATGAAAGTATTATCAAAAGTGAGGTTTTATTCTCAACCTTAGTTGAAAAATTAGCTGCTCATCACTAAAATGAAAATATTAAATTTTATTAAGAACATAAAAATAAAAACTTACAAAGAATAGAAGCCAAAGAACCCAGCTGCTGCTATGTACAATGTTGAGATGTGTCCTAAGTGGTGCCTAGTGGGGGTATTTATAGCAGAAGATTAGATTAAACCTAACTTTTACAAAATTGCACCTCTACCCCTCTAAACCCTAATAGGAGAAAAGAACGCTAGGGTTTAGGGCCATATTTTCAAAATGGCACCTCTACCCCTCAAAAACCCTTATAAGAGAAAAGAATGCTAGGGTTTGGAGTGTCTGCAGCTGCCAGGAACAAGAAAATTCGCGTTCTTATATTGCGGGACACTTATGATATAGTAGACATTCGAATTAGGAAAATTATATTTCACAATGACTTGTAGTATTTTGAATTATCTTTCCAAAGCCACTAATTTCACTTTAATCCAATACTTTAACTGAAAGTTATGGTAAAAATACTATGACTTGTGCAGAACGTGAAATTTAATCTAATCCGATTTTGATTTCCAAAATTTGCATTTTTCACTTTAAAACTACCATTTTCTCTCCATGATCTGCAAAATACCAAAATACAAAAACTAACAAAAAACATTAAAAAAATAACAAAGCTAAAGGTTTAGCAAATATGAATTAAGGGGTCTAAATATACAATATTTTGCACTCATCAGCATACTCCTACACAATTAACAGTCTTAATATGTCATCCACTAAAAGAGTTACATGAAATAAATGAAACTATACAAAATAGTAATATAACTCATGACCTACCTTATTTTCTTGGGTACTCCATTTTTCTAACAAACCTCCAAGTCTAGCGGGTCATGCTTCAGGATATTCTCTTCCCCCATATTTGTCTGTAACGTTTCAAGCGTATCGTTCGGCTGAATATTAAGACTACCATTGTCGGCCATGTACGTATGAAGTTCAGGTCTCAAACTCATTTCCACCAAGTCTGTAAGGGATGTGAGATTGTCCTTCGTTTTACCTTTGATGTCAAGAATGGTGCCAAGTATGCTGTCCGTCACATTTTTCTCTATGTGCATTACATCAAGGTTGTGCCGCAATAAATTATCTTTCCAGTACGGCAACCTAAAAAAAAAAAAAGAAGCTTTTCTTCTTCCACATTACATTATCAGTCGCTGCTTCTCCCTTCTTCCTTCTTCCGCTTCTTTGCTTTTCTTTTTTTTTTTTTTTTTTTTTTTTTGCGTTATGCGTTTTGACGTAAAATACCCAAGTTCTCATCCCCAAAAATCATCCCCTCCAACTGTCTCAAGATTTCAACTCCACTTTACACATCGAGGGCACGTTCAGTTCTTGGGTGCCGTCAAATGTTCTTTTGTTTCTCCTCCACGGGTGATCCATGGGCAAGTATCATCTATGCCCCATAAAACAATATTTCTTACCATGTTTTAGCCATCTGGACCTTATCAAATTCATACAACAAGGACATGCCTTCTCACCCTTGTTAGGCCACTCGGACAAATCTACATATGTAGGAAAGTTATTAATTGTCTACATCAACAATGCTCGCAGGACAATTTTTTTTTTTTTAGGCATCAAATGTGTGCACCCCTACATTCCATAGTTCTTATAATTCCTCAATCAAAGGTTGTAGGTAGACATCTATATCCATTCCAGGTGAACTTGGGCTCGGGATAATCAAGGATAGGATGAAGGACGTTTGTTTCATGCACATCCAATGAAGCAAGTTGTACGAAACAAGTATTATGGGCCAAGTGATGTGGGAAGTGCTCATGTTCCCAAATTGATTAAATACATCTGAGGTAAGTCCAAGCCTTACGTTCCTGATGTCCCCTGAGAATTCCGGATATAATAGGTCGAATGACTTCCATTGTAATACCCGGGAAAGACAACCCACTTAAGTTATCAATATGTGCATAAATATAAGACTTAAGAATTGTTCTTAGTTTAATTAAGTTACATAGTTATGCATGTAGAGAATTGGATCACTGAGGTTAGTCGATCGAGCGACTTTCTAGTCGATCGAGCGACTATAGGTCGAAGTCGATCGAGCGACTTTATTTTCGATCGAGCGACTTCGCCCAGTGCAGTGCAGTTTCCGCCAGCTGCGAAAATTGATCTTTCCACCTAATAACTTGGGACTCACACGTGGCACTTGATGCCAAACGATCATGTCCACATTTAGTTAGCCTAGTTAGTCCATTTTGGTTGAAGCCCAACTAGATTTCCTTAGATATCATGCAATCATGGGCCAAGATATGGAATAGTAACCTAGGAGATTTGAGCTAAGAATTTGAGGTGTTGGTTGGCTCAAATCTGGCCATTGGGATGATGATTTGTTGGTTAAATCTCAGTCCTTCAAGAGTACTATATATAGGTTGCATGGGAAGTTGATTTTCATAAAGGAGAAACAAAACCATAGCCAAAACTCTCCCTCACTCTAGTGCTGAAAGAGTAGCACGAAAATCCCCCATTTTCACCCCCACTTTCCAGCACCTAGCAAGCCCAATTAAGCTCCAAAAACCACCATCATTCTCCCACAAATCAATAGTAGAGTGTGAGTGGAAACCTCCTTTGTTTTGAGACCAAGAAGCCAAGCTTTGCAAGTGGAACTTTCTTGGACAGCAACTCTCCTTCACTCTCTAGGCCATTGAGGAACTTTGGGTGAGTATTTCCTCCCTCAAACTTCTCATAAGATCAAGTAGTTCTATTGCTATTTGAAATCATGACTTGTTCTTGTTTTTAATTATGCATGTTATATGGAAAGTTGGCTAGCTTACATGTGAGTATATGTGTAAACATATGGATGAGTATTTACTACATGAGATTAGTAATTTAGAATGGATAAATTGTGTTTTAAAAATGGATCAAGAAATATAAGTGTGAGAGTAATATGTTGAGGTTTTGATATATATATATATATATATATATATATATATATATATATATATATATTAAGAGAAAAGAGGTGAGCAATATTTAGGTGTGTTATAAGGATGTGAATTAAAGAAGAGTAAAATCATATGTGTGCTTGATTGTATGACAATGTATTCTTATTTTTAAAGTATATTATGTGATGGATAATTCTAGTAGTACAAGAGTTGGTGTGTAAGCACTAAAATAGATAAATAAGAAATCATATTTAATTCGGTAGCCGTTGCGATTTATAGGAAGAAATATGGTAGTAATAATGATTTCATAAGAATACTTTATTAATTCGCTATCATCATATAATGATTGTTATGCAGTTGTAAAGGAAAATATTTGGAGAAGAAACTAGTAAGTATCTCTATACTTACTGAGGACGAAGCTGGTTGATTTTCCTATAATATTATGTTTACTGTTTATTTACTTGTTTGCGCCTGTGATTTTGCATATTTTATTATTTCTAATAACCTGTCTAATAACAAGCTGTTGGATCAAGATCCACGGCGGATATGCGAGGCTTCACATGAGTTCCAAGGTTCTCAGTGAATGAGGAGATACCTGAAAAGATTAATAAATACAAAAACTAGTGTACCAAGGTCACCAAGGAAACCAAGGTTTCCAGGAGCCAAGGCTCCCAAAGATTATAATTAAAAGTTAAGTGAGGAAACCAAGGTTTCAAATAACACGCTAACCGTGCCAAGGCCAACAGAGTAGTGGAAAAAGGGAAATACCTAAAACTCTACACTTAAGACTGTCATTGCCTTATGATTACATTTATGTTCATTTTATGTCTATGACTCGCGATCATGGATTATATTTTGTATATACATGTGATTATATGGCCATTGCATTATGTTGCATTAACTAAATAAATCAGCACTCATATTATTATTGGAAACAGCGGACTTACTTTAGTGTTTATGTTGTTTTCTTCTCTTTGTATGGTACTTGTAATGGTTCAGGCTATGAAGAAGAAGAGGATTATCAGGACTATCCCGACACATAGATGGTTCCTGGTTCAGTTTTGTAAGGCTAGATAGCCTATATTTTGGGACTACCCTATTATAGTCCATTAGCCTATCTTAAGACAATATTTATAATTCTCCGGTTATATATAGATATTTGGCTTGTATAATTATTTAGCCCTGTGTGGCATGACTGGTATTACTGTCTGTATAATTGTGCTGACTGGCTCATTACATATATATATTTTGAGGTATTTCAGTAGTAGCTCTAAGGTGTCAACCTTTTCCCAATTCATATTACATTTATTCCGTTGCCAATAATTACCTCTGATAAGTTAGTAATGTCTTGTGGAAATTCGAAAATTTTCACTGATGCTTTTTGTAAAAGCGGGGCGTTACATCCATGCTTCACTGTCAGCCGGATGCCTCGATACACCGTCCTTAGTGCAGCCTTCTACATGCCACCTCATATAGGGCATAGTATGCTCCGACATAAATAGCCTCTGTAGTCAGGGGATGAGTGGAAACCACCACAACACCTTCATCGAACGTTTCTTGCTCAGCTTTATGGGTTGACCATCCTCGTCTAAATGAATGTCATCCTTCCACTTAGATTCTCCACAGACCGTACATGAATCAAACTCAGAGTTTCCCTTCTAGAATAACATACAGTTATTACGGTACGCCAGAATCTTTTCATACTCGAGCCCTATGTCCCTGAGAAACTTCTTCGCCTCATATGTATTTACTGGCAGAGTCTTATCACTCGCAGGCATCAACTGGATTATAAGCTCAAGCAAAGCTGAGAAAATACTGTTACTAAGTCCACCAACGCACTTCAAGTTGGTGTATAGTAGCACTCAGTTTACTATGTTTAGTATCCCCATGAAGTGGATCATCAGCCTTTTCAAGCAAGTTGTAGTACTTCAATGCGTCACCTTCAGTAGCTAGCTTCTTCATTCACAATTTCTTCGCCTCTCTACTCTACGACCTCAGGCTCATAATTTTCTTCCCTGACTTCATGCATACCAAATACATCACGCATCATAGAGTGCATGTCGCCACCCTGTTCTTTGCTTCCACCCGCTGTATCTGTGGCCGGTCGATTCAAATTAGAATCTGCAGCAGGACTACGTGCATGCTTCTCCCCATGCCAATACCAAAATGTGTAGGTAGTCCACATTCCCTTAGCCCTTGTCAAATGCGTAAGTACGAAGCCGGGTTCGTGTCTCTGGTTATTTCGACACGACTTACAGGGACAACGAATTTTACTGTCAAGGCCGGGGTTATATAGTTACAAATCGCAAAGTTTACAAATGATCTACATCCGTCTCTGTATTCCCTCGTATCCCTAGACTTTGTCATCTAACTCTTGTCCATCTTTTTCTCTACGTACAATACAAAACAGCCATAACATTTATTTTCTCTACATCTTTTTATCAACTTCTGTGCATTGCGAAAGTTTAGTTCTTAACATTTCACAACATTTATTAAATTCTTTGCATTCAAAATTATCTAAAAGTTTTCAGTCATAAGGGGCAATAAAAATATTTTTTTATCTCATACTGTATTGCATATGATCGCATACTAATTGGATTTGTCTAATAATTTAACCAATCCAAGCAAGTCACAGCTAGAAAAGCATAGGCATTAACAACATTTATTTTTCTCCAAAAATAATTAAAATGCAAAGAAATCTAGATATTAAATATCTGTTACATCATGATATTTTTGGTATGTAATATTATTGTCTTTGATATCAACCTTTTGAATTATAATCATGTTAATTGATATGGTGTTCTTATTTACTGTTTATTATTTGGTATCTGTTGAATACTAAACTTAATTTTTAATAACATTTATTTGAGTCTTTTCTTATTCTTGTAAGTTACTAATTATGTGACTTGAAGAGGTTGTGTCTTTTGAGTTTTCAAGAGTTATTTTACATAGGAGTTACATGGGAGTTATTTGAGATGTAAATGAATGGAGTTAATGTGAAGAAGTTAGAAGGGTCATTTGTATCCTATAAATATCCATGTAAGCGAGTTATTTTGAATGAAGTTGAATAAAAATATACAAAGTCCTCTATCAATTTACTGTCTCTCTTCCTTTTCATTCTCTCTCTTAGTGTATGTGTGGTTTCCAATTTCCAACAAACTGGTATCAGAGCACAGCTTATTGATCCTAGAGAAATGGCCAATTCAACCTTTCCATTTCAATTCCCTCACCTTTCCAAAGACAATTTTGATAATTGGTGCATTCGTATGAAGGCATTGCTTGGATCACAAGATACTTGAGAGATTGTAGAAAAAGGCTAGGTGAGCCTAGTGACGAAGCTCCTTTGAGTCCTAATCAAAGAGAGGCTTTGCAGAAACTTCGAAAGAAGGATCAACAAGCTCTCACCCTTATTTATCAATGTTTGGATGAGGCTATGTTTGAGAAGGTGGCGAATGCAACCACCTCCAAGCAAGCATGGGAGATTCTCACAAACTCTCATCAAGGAGTTGATAAAGTGAAGAAAGTTCGCCTTCAAACATTAAGAGGCGAATTTGAAGTTTTACGAATGAAAGAATCCGAGTCGATTGCGGATTATTTTTCAAGAGTGTTGGCCGTAGTAAATCAAATGAAGAGATATGGAGAAAGATTGGAGGATGTTCGTGTCATTGAAAAGATCCTTCGTTCCTTGCAACAAAGATTTGACTATATCGTTGTTGCTATTGAAGAGTCAAAAGATTTAGAAACCATGAGTATTGATCAACTCATGGGATCTCTTCAAGCCCATGAAGAAAGGCTCAACAAGAAGAAAGAAGAGCCATTGGAACAAGTTCTTGCTACAAAGATTTGTTTCAAAGATAAGGAAGAAGAACAGGAAATGAGTCAAAGAGGACATGGTCAAGGACGTGGACATGGACGTGGACGAGGCCGTGGCCATGGTAGAGGAAGAGGAAGAGGATGACGTAATAGTTTCAATTACGAAGAGAGAGGTCAAGCATTAAGAGGACGAGGACGAGGAAATAATTTGAAGCAATATGGAAGAAGGTATGATAAATCTCAAGTTAAATGTTATAATTGCCAAAAATATGGTCATTATGCTTGGGAGTGTAGAAGTCACACTAACAATGTTGAAGAGAAAGTTAATTATGCTGAAAATGAGGAAGCGGAGCCCACTTTGTTGCTAGCTTATAAAGGAGAAGAAAGAGGAGAGAAGAACTCGTGGTATCTTGATAACGCAGCAAGCAACCATATGTGTGGAGACAAAAACAAGTTTATGGAGCTTAATGAATCGATGAGCGCGAATGTTACTTTTGGAGACTTGTCTAAAGTTCCAATAAAAGGGAAAGGTACAATCTTAATTCGCTTGAAAAATGGAGAACATCAATTTATTACAAATGTTTATTTTGTTCCAAGTATGAAAAGTAATATTTTGAGCTTGGGACAACTCTTGGAAAAAGACTATGAAATTCATATGAAAAATCGTAGTCTTTTACTAAGAGATGACAAGAAGAATTTGATAGCCAAAGTTCCCATGACAAGCAATAGATTTTTTTATTAAATATTCAAACGGATGTGGCTAAATGTCTCAAGACTTGTTTGAAAGATTCATCTTGGCTTTGGCATTTGAGGTTTGGACATGAAAATTTTGGCGGATTAAAATTGTTGGCATAAAAGAAGATGGTGAATGGCTTGCCTTCCATTAATCAACCCGATCAACTTTGCAAAGGATGTCTTGTTGGCAAACAATTCCGGAAAAGCTTTCCAAAAGAATCTACTACAAGAGCAAATGAGCCGCTTCAACTTGTTCATGCGGATGTTTGTGGACCAATTAAGCCATCTTCATTCGCAAATGGAATTCGACGCCCTTTAACGGTTCTGAGATCGCCACAACAAAATGGTGTTGTTGAAAGAAAGAATAGGACAATTCTCAATATGGCTGGAAGCATGTTGAAGACAAAGAGAATGCCTAAAGAATTTTGGGCAGAAGCTCTTGATTGTGCTATATATTTATCAAATCGTTGTCCTACAAAAAGCCTATGGAACAAAACACCACAAGAAGCATGGAGCGGAAGAAAGCCAAGTGTCTCTCATTTGCGAGTTTTTGGAAGCATTGGCTATACACACGTACCGGATCAAGAGCGGTCCAAGCTTGATGATAAAAGCAAGAGGTACATTTTCATTGGCTATGACTCAAGTTCTAAAGGCTACAAGCTTTACAATCCAAATTCCAGCAAAATTGTGATTAGTAGAGATGTGGAGTTTGATGAAGAAGATTTTTGGGATTGGAGCACTCAAGAGGAAGAAAAATATGATTTCTTTCCTTTTCTTGAAGAAGAAGAAGAGTCAAGAAACGAAGAGGTTACTACACCTTCTCCATCACCAACAAATTCTAGTACACCGTCGTCATCATCTTCGAGAGGAAGTTCTCGTGAAATGCCACCACACATGAGAAGTCTCCAAGAACTCTATGAGGTAACAGAGAATTTAAATGATGATCTAACTCTTTATTGTCATTTTGCAGATTGTGAACCAATAGGTTTTGAAGAAGCGGTGAAAGATGAAAAATGGAGAAATGCCATGGATGAGGAAATCAAAGCAATTGAAAAGAATAACACATGGGAATTGACGACTATTTCAAAAGAACAAAAACCCATTGGAGTGAAGTGGGTGTTCAAGGCAAAGAAGAATGCTAAAGGAGAAATCGAGAGATACAAAGCAAGGTTGGTTGCCAAGGGTTATAGCCAACGACCCGGCATTGATTATGGTGAAGTTTTTGCTCCTGTTGCACGGTTGGAAATCATAAGGATGGTAATTTCTCTTGCGGCTCAAAATAAATGGAAGATTTATCAAATGGATGTAAAATCCGCTTTCTTGAATGAAATTCTTGAAGAAGAAATTTATGTTGAACAACCTATGGGCT
This sequence comes from Alnus glutinosa, assembly GCF_958979055.1. Lineage (NCBI taxonomy): Eukaryota > Viridiplantae > Streptophyta > Magnoliopsida > Fagales > Betulaceae > Alnus > Alnus glutinosa. The sequence goes on from NC_084890.1 coordinate 13,709,908, forward strand.
ATGTCATCAAAGGGGATGAGGAGAAAGTCTTGAAATTGAAAAAGGCGCTATATGGCTTAAAACAAGCACCAAGGGCATGGAATAGTAGAATTGATAACTACTTTCAAAAGAATGGCTTCACCAAATGTCCTCATGAATATGCTCTTTATGCTAAGGTGTGTGAAAATGGAAATATTTTGCTTGTTTGCTTGTATGTGGATGATTTAATTTTTACAGGAAACAACCCAAGTATGTTCGAGGATTTCAAGAAAGCAATGACTCAAGAATTCGAAATGACAGATATTGGCCTCATGTCCTATTATCTTGGAATTGAAGTAAAGCAAATGGAGAAAGGAATTTTTATTTCTTAAGGAAGTTTCGCAAAGGAAATGCTCAAAAAGTTCAAGATGAACAATTGTAAACATGTTAGCACTCCAGTAGAATGTGGGATTAAATTGTCAAAGCATGAAGAAGGCGAAAGGGTGGATCCAACAATCTTCAAGAGTTTAGTTGGACGTTTGAGATATTTGACATGCACAAGGCCGGATATTCTCTATGGAGTTGGGCTTGTTAGTCGCTATATGGAATCACCTACCACAACTCATTTCAAGGCGGCTAAAAGAATTCTTCGCTATGTCAAAGGTACAATTGATTTTGGTCTACTTTATCCATCCTCTAATGAATTTAAACGTGAGGGTTACAATGATAGTGATTGGGGTGGAGATGTAGATGATAGAAAGAGCACAACTGGATTTGTTTTTTATTTGGGGAGTTCGGCATTTACTTGGAGTTCTAAAAAGCAACCAATTGTGACACTTTCAACATGTGAAGCTGAATATGTTGCCGCTACATCAAGTGTTTGTCATGCAATTTGGTTAAGGAAATTGTTGAAAGAGCTACACATGCCACAAGAGGATGCTACGGAAATTTTTGTTGACAACAAGTCGGTAATTGCATTGGCGAAAAATCCGGTATTCCATGATCGGAGCAAACACATCGACACGAGGTATCATTTTATTAGAGAGTGCATTGTCAAGAAGGAGGTACAACTCAAGTTTGTGAAGACTCATGATCAAGTTGCGGATATTTTTACAAAGCCCCTAAAGAATGAGATTTTTAGCAAGCTACGAGCATTACTTGGAGTCACTGGAAATTAAGTTTAAAAGGGGATGTTGAATACTAAACTTAATTTTTAATAACATTTATTTGAGTCTTTTCTTATTCTTGTAAGTTACTAATTTAAGTGACTTGAAGAGGTTGTGTCTTTTGAGTTTTCAAGAGTTATTTTACATAGGAGTTACATGGGAGTTATTTGAGATGTAAATGAATGGAGTTAATGTGAAGAAGTTAGAAGGGTCATTTGTATCCTATAAATATCCATGTAAGCAAGTTATTTTGAATGAAGTTGAATAAAAGTATACAAAGTCTTCTATCAATTTATTGTCTCTCTTCCTTTTCATTCTCTCTCTTAGTGTATGTGTGGTTTCCAATTTCCAACAGTATCTCAGAATACTAGGATAGAGAATATAGATTGTGTTTTAAGTTGATTTAGGTTTTTGGGTAATGAGCAACTCAGCTAATGGTTGTTGTTTTTATGAAACTATGACGTTGGCGAGAAATAGGGGCATATGAAGAAAATAATTGAGCAACAAAATACAGGTGTACAAAAAATGAAAAAAAGAGCTTGAAAAATATGGTTCCATGTAAAACATTTATAAGGTTACGCAAGTTCTACTGCATACTTCACATCCATTCTACTTCTTTATCTTAAGTTTTATCAATGTTTGATCTTAGCCAATTGTTTTACCAGAAAACATTGGAATGATGCTCATATACTTACAGAAGCATGTCAATCCCAAAATTGTCAGGTCACATTTTCCAAGAAGCAAAAATGCCCTAAGTACATGTTTTGCTACACCTTTGGGAGGTATTGTTTATAGTTTTGACATGCTGATATAAACAAGCCATAAAACTCCAAGTGCCACTAAGGGCAACCGCATTATTAACCACCCAGTGGCAATGCCAATTCATCAAGCTAGCATCACTTATGTGGATCGATTTAGTTTTCTTCTAATTATGAGAAAGGAAAAGCTAAAATATGCACCGAGACAGGAAATTGACAATGTCATGAATTATCAAATAGTATCTTCTTCTTTCCATTAGAAACAGGAAGTTTCACCAAAGATAGGAAAAGATATGACCAGATCTAGTATGCATCTTAACAAAGGACTATCTAAGTCCGAATCATATAGAGAGCATGCCCGACCAGAAAGACAACATTTCAAGAAAATTACTGAAGGAATCAGTGGATAATGACTTGGTAAACAATTTGTAAACTCACAGTTTCCTACTTGGTTCCGGAGAACCAAAATATACAACTGCTCAAAGTTTTCGTATTTCACATGAATGAATCGAATCTAATATGAATTAAACTGTCGAAATAAATACTAAAACACCTTATACCAGTAAAATTTCATTTACATCAGCATTGCACAATGGCATTCATTACACGACTGTCTTCATCCTCAGACAGAGGAGGATCAAGATTCAAGAAAAACATCAAAAGTTCTCCTCTTCTTTTTTTTTTTCTTTTTTTGGAGGGGAGGGGGGGGGGGTGGAGGGGGAATTATCATTGCACTTTATAAATTTGTCTCTATCTCCGTCATATACATGAAACATCTACATAAGCATAAAGCACTTGTAATGCATATCACTTGATGAATTCCAATAATTTGACAAGTTGAGAGGATACATAAGACAAATTTAGCAACCATCCAAATAACAGTTCCATCATAGCATTCACCTGAATTCATTTTCAATGATGAACATATGCTGCTTTGGATTAAGCCCATGCATGCAATACACATCGGATAGAAATTAATGCCCTTCCTTCCAATAAACCCACTCTACCCCAACATTATTTACAATTTTTACAGTTGCTCTCAAATTTTACAAAATATCACAAGTTCGCCTATTATCCAGTCAGCTCAGTCCATTTTGGGGCATATATATGCACATTGTACGTGTGCTTTCTCTCTCCATCTCTCCCCATCGAATCCAAGAGACTGTTCTATGGCAAATGCTATACTTTTTCTTATATAGTCTAAGTTTATTGTTTATCTACCATTGTAATCCCATTTCTCAGAAAGCCCAGCAATAAAGTTCCACACATAGCTTTCTTGCTTAATCCACTCAGAGGCTGAAATCCAAACGCCAAGGAAACCCAGCCAGCATTCAGAAAATAAGTATGAGAAATTTTAAAAAATAAATTTCCAATCTGGAACTCAACAAATATCAAACAATGGTTTATCAAGCAAATTAAACACACAAAAATAAAAACAAGCCCACAATGAGTACCGACCATTTATCACACAATTAAATAAAATCACCAAACATGACAAAAATCAACTACATGAATTAACAACCAAAATGCATGGAGCTAGCAACCGGGGGGGGGGGGGGGGGGGGAACACAAATTAAAATAAATAAATTTATATACCTGAAATGGGAGAGAGACGAGAGGGCGGAGGAAACGTTGGTGGCCGGAGGGCGGCGTTCGGTGTTCAACTTCGGTGGTCAGAGGGCGGAGGAAGGTGGCTGGCGGTGAGAGAGAGAGACCTGAGATAACCAACATGTTTGGCAAGTCTTCAGATGTTTCTAATATGCATTAGTGGTTTGTCTGTACAACAGGCCACTATTTTGTGGCGTGTCTGTAAATACAGGCCACTAAATGTTTAGAACTACATGCGTGTTCTAGAAACAATTAGTAGCGTGTGGACACAGACACGCCACTAAATAGTGGCCTATCATCTAAAAACGCCACTAACTAGTGGCGTGTTATATATAACACGCTACTGAGTTTTCAGTGAATAGACATGGACCGAAAATTAATTGCCGCGAGCGGGTTTTTATGAAATTTTTACAATTTAGTGGCACTAAATTACACGCCACTTAATTAGTGGCCTAGAAGACAGACACGCTACTAAATAGTGAGGTTTCAAAACATAAACGCCACTAAAATAAAATAGTGGCCTGTTATAACATGCCACCTCATTAATTAGTGGCGTGTCGTAAAAGTAGCTACTGTAGACACACCACTAATATTGGAGTTTTTTGTAGTGACTATTTTGCTCAATTGCTTCCTTTTAACCAATGCTCTATGCTTTGGTTTTTCATAGATTTACAGATCAGTTTGGCTTTTCCTTGGGCTGAAAGTAATCGATGGGGCATTTTTGTAGCGCCACCACCATTACTTAATGAAAAGCAAAAGTGAAAATCTTTAATTTACATTAAGCACTATTATCTCAACCTTAACACACGGCACATAAGTAGCTATACCCCAAAAGTACTTAGAACATGTCTTACTACAGGTACATTCCATAAAATAGACATTTTCAGGATATTTACCATAAACTAAAACACAAGAAAACCTTATCCACAATACCCTAGATAGACATATGGATCATTTTCAACCTCTTCTATACCTGTATCAACTTCTATGTAATTTTGCTATTGCCACATTTACATAGGTAGATTAATGAGTCCACGGTCGCAATAAGTATAAGAATTACTGAGCAATTCCAAATATGAGCCATCATTTTAGAAAATATTTCTAACATAGTGATTATAATAACAGCTATGTTAGATTTACCTAAAAGACTCATTTTATGTAATTTATAGCTAATAAGATAAGCATTGTAGAGCTGTTTAATAACATATAATAAAATTCATTTATCTTTTCCTTGACATTTATTTAATACGTATAGTTTAGCTTTATACATATATCAATATACATGTTACTTGCATGTCATAAAATGCATATGTATATAAATATAAAGCAATGAAACAATTCAATAATCATAAAACATATAAATCACATTATTCATTAGATGCAATGCAATCCTCTCTCATTTTCCTCTAGGAGACTATTTTGGCTCCTCCAGCTTTCTAAAGGACTTGAACCTAGCGTTTATGACTATCAGGAGACACCATCGACTCCTCGGTTAAAGTCTATAGGAGACACCTTTGGCTCCTTGTTCAAATAACATTTCTAGAAAACTATATGGTTTCTTATTTAATCTAGAAGGCACCTTCGGCTTCCACAATTAACATAAGAAAATCCTCTAACTTTACATTATGACCTTTTGGCTTCTTATTTAACTTGGAAGGCACGTTTGGCTTTCACAGCTAACATAGGAAAACCTTCTGGCTTTACATTCAACTTTAGAAAGAACTTTTGGCTTCTTATTTAACCTAGAAGGCACCTTCGACTTTCACAGTTAACATAGAACAACCTTCTGGCTTCATATTTAACTTAGGAAGACTTTCTGGCTTCCTAGTTTTACTATATCTTATTCTCATTGTTCAACAGTATGTAATATGTCTCTCTTAAAATAATTCTTTGGGGTAATTACCTTTTCTCTCTATGAACTACCAACTTTTGCTATAATCCCCTACGAACTACCAATTTTTGCAATAATCCCCTACGAACTACCAACTCGACCAAAATAGAGCATCCAACTACCAAAGTTACAGGTTTTCCCCCCTTCCGTCAGTCAAATGGGTTAAATCCGACGGTCAATGTCTCATGTGTAAAGGCCAGGAAATTAAACATAGAGTTTTAGCAATTAATAAATTACATTTATTAAATAGATGTGATAAGTAATTATATTCTAGGTAGTAATATTTATGTTCAGAAAATAAAGTAAGTCTATGTAAAATGATAGAACTATAATAATAATAATGGGTCCTAATAGAGTAAGTAATTAATTGAATGGATTGAATGTAATTAAAATATGTGGAGGGTTGAATGAGAGGGATATTAGAAATAAGGGTCCTGATGTAATTAATAAAAGTTAAGGTTTTAAAATAAAAAGGAATCCTAGCTTGCCACATGTCACCTCCTGATTGGTCAAGAGAAGATTACACTATCCTCTCTCAACCAATCACTTGAAGGCACATGGCTTTTATTTCTTTTTTTCCTTTTTCTCTTTCTTTCCCCTTATCCGGATTCTCCCTCTCTCTCACGCCTCTCATTTTCCTTTTCTTCTTTTCTTTCTTTTTCCTTCCCCACCCGACGCCTATCTTCTTCTCTTCTCCCTTCTTCCCCTCCCCCGATTCCGCAGCTCACCCGTCCTCTCTCCATTTCTTTTTCTCTCTTCTCCCTCCCCACACGCAACACCCAGCCCTTTTCCTTTCCTCTCCATTTCCTTTCCTCTCCTCTCCTTCCTCCCCGCACACACACACCCAGCCGTGAGATTTAGAGAGAGTGATTGACGCCAAGAGAGAGAGATCGTGAACTTGAGAGGGAGACTTGGAGCTGATTTTCGGTGGGTGTCGCCGATGGGCAGTGGTGCTATTTCCGGCGGCTTCAGGGGATTTCTGGCGAAAGACTTGTAACCCAGGGAGACCCGGTCCTTCTTGTGCGTCTTCCGGCGAGTTTTCCGGCGGACCTGTGAGCCGATTTTCGGCCCTTTTTTGGTAAGGTTTCCCTTTCCCTCGTCTTTGACTTTAGTTGAGTTTCCATTTGGTTTTGGCTAATGGGCTGAATGGGTCTCTTAGGGTTTGATTGGAATTTCGGTTAAGATAAAATCTAAGGATTTACTTTGGATGTTTTTGAGGTGTTTTATGGGTATTTTAGATGCTATTCCTAATTTGGGTTTTAATTAATTGTGTTTTAGCTTGGTAGGGTTATGTATTGGATTTATACCTGCAGGCTTGGGGAAAACCGTATGGGTTCTTTGTATTGGATGTATATGGATTGATTATTATGGGTCTTGTTGGTGTTTCTACTGGTTGATACTAATTTGTTTTGGGATTTGGTTGCAATTCATGTTTAGAGTTTTTAGTTGCAAAAAATTTGAATAGGTCTTTGAATTTATTTTTTTCTGTTATGGTAGATGTTTATGGTTGGTTGAAATGATGATTGGGAGTAATTTTTATGAGCTGAGTTGGATTGATTTTTATGGTATTTATGGTTGTGAGTTATGGCCTAGATGGGGGTATTTTAGTTGCTATTTCTGATTTGGATTGGAAGTGTTGAAGTTTGATAATTTCAAATGTTTTGGTTGATTTAGTTAGTGGTGCCAGATTTGGATCCTGGATGGAATAGGATTTGATTAATCCCTCTATTATGGTTGTATGTATCAAAATGATGGATTGTTGGTGTTAATGTTTTGGAGCCTTGTTGGGTGGTTGCTAGTTTGAGTTTTTGTTGATGTATGGGCTGATTTGGAGTGGTTTCATGTTAGTTAAAGCCTCCTATGGGTGTGGATGCTCGATTGGAGGAAATGATGGATTTTTATGAAGTTAGGAATGGATAATCTCTTGGTGGGGGCTGTTTGTGTTGAAATGGTGGTATAGGTGTTGTAGGAGAGCGGTTGATTCTGAAATTGGGAGTCGGATTATGGTGGCCGATAGTATGAGTTGTATGGATTGGTTTGGATCTTTAGAGAAGGTATGAGGAAGAATTAATGTATAAAGAGTGTATTAAGACAACATGATGAGTAAGAGAAATGAGAAATAAGATAAGGAAAATAAGTAAGCACTAGCTAATGCGTTTAGGTTCTATAATCTAAAGCTATTTGGGTGGTTAGGAACCAATGAAAATAAAAGTGCTAAATATATTAGTAATTGTGTTTAAAAGAAAAGAAACGAAGTAAGGCATAAACATAGAGCTTAAGATTAATATCTAAGGGGACACCAATTCTAATAAAAATGTTAAAGAGTTATAGATTACTTAAATAACCCTAAATGGACAAGTATAAATTAGTAGACTTGTAAAACATATAAATGTAATGTATAAACCCATTATGTAGCAACTTAGTAACTAATTTACCTATCCGTCTACACATAATATTTATGTGTACTAATGGATTAGGTTTAAGTGTTAGATGCGTATACATATGTGTGTATATATACATGTACATGTACATGGCTTATATGTATAAATATATATTGTCAACTTAGTAGTACATGACAAGCTATAAAATAGTTAGTAAAAATAACGTAATACAACAACAATGAATGAGCTTAAGAAAATAATAAACGCACCTTAGTGTCAATAAACGTAATATAATATGAACCAAAACCTATATGATAACCTAACAATAATTTAGGGTACTTAACTAGACATAGACACGGGGAATGTGAGGTGTGAGCACGCGGGTAGTTTATGTGTCATGGAGTGTAGAGTTCCATAGCGTAGTCTAATGTTATAAGTATGTGCAGGATCGTGTTATCATTGGAAACTTCAATGGGTCCTTCAATGTAGAGTTGGAGTCGCGAGTCCAATGCAGCCAGGTGATATTTTACTCACTGAAAAATTATTATTGTTATTTTATTAAAATAGCAAAATATATGTGTTTTATAAATCCGAACCAACTGTATGTTGATTATCTGTTTTGGTTGATTTGAGTAGTTTCAATTATGTTCAAATAATATCAATGATGTTATGAAATGATGTATGGATGAAATGTGTAGAAATGTTTTTAAAGTATTTGAATGTGAGCTGCTATTGGGATTTAAATTATGCAAAGTAGAATGATAAAGTTTCATGTTAATTGGTTTATTGTATTTGAAGAAAGCATGATTTGTAAAGAATAGGAGAATAGAGTTTGAATTGTAAAGCATAAAGCATGAGCATAAAAGGAATGAAAGGACAAAGTACAAAGAACGAAAGGAATGAAAGGAATGAAAGGACAAGGCACAAGGAATGAAAGGATTGACATAAAGAATGGAAGGACAATCATGAGCATGCATATCATCGTTAAATTGTATAATGTTTTCATGATATAGAATATTGTAGTTTTTATGCTAGACGTATTGGTATGCCTAAGAGTTTTAATGGCAAAAGAGCTTATGTATACTGTTATCGTCTAGTTGCATGATTTTAGAACATTGAGCTTGGACGAACAAGAATATTGTCATGGTTCGGTATGAGTAATACAGCGTCCTAGGAGTAGGTAGATGAATTGTCGTGGCACGTCAGTAAGAAGTGCTTGGATACCCGAGTTTTACTCTAGTAACCGCATGGACAACTACGTGCTCGACATGAAGTTGTAATGCCTTAAGATTCTGTGTTAACCATGTTCGGAAAATGATAGTAAGCTTGTACTAAAGAGCGAGATGGCATGTTTTAAGCTTAGTGTGCTTGGTTTTGACGCTATTGGTTGCGATATCGGTGTGGCTTGGGAGTAGGTAGATGGATTGTCGTGACACATCAGTAGGAAGTGCTTGGATATCAGAGTCTCACTCTAGTAACCGCATGGACAACTATGTGCTCAGCATGAAGTTGTAATGCCCTGAGGCACAGTGTTATCACAGTTAATAACGTTAGGCCTATGTGCATTTGAGCTACCAACATAAAAGTATTATTGTAGGTGGGTTTATACGTGGTTGCTTCCAAGCCAATGGAACTTCTACGTATGGGTCCAACTGCATAGTATGTTTTAAAGGTTTTCTGATAGTCGGTGTAGGCTATATCAGCTATGGGGGTTTTCAAATAAAATTTTATAAATTGGTAGCTGTTATAGTGTATGCGAGACAAAAAAAGAAAGTTGGTTCATTTGGAAAACTCAGTTAGTTTAGTATCACTGAGGTCTTGATATTATGTACTGAGGCGGTGAACTCATCATTTCACCTATACGGATGTGGCAAACCCCCACAACCGTATAGATGATGTCTCTTGGCTGCAGGTACTCGGGTCGTAGTTGATGAGGTCGTAGACATGCATTTGGGATATTATGACCGGAGCTCGCCGCGATGGTCGTAATTGCGGGACCATGGGCGTCCTCAGTTTTATAAGTTTTGTTGTGGCTTGTGACGCATGTGTCACTCGTTATTGCATAAAGCCATTCTGTTATGTATTTATATTGTGGAAAGACTTAAACACATAGATATTAAATGGCTCTTGTTGTTATTAATTTATGATAGATGTTTAGGATTTGATTTCCGCTATTGAGTTTATGTATTCTACTGCATAGTAGTTAAATGTTGTACTCTGATTTACCAGGTACATATTATGGGGTATGTACCATATGTTGGCTTTGCGACACATCGTCGTGCCACTGTGAAGATCCATTAGTATTTTAAGAGATTAATATTTATGAAATGTTTTATATAATAAAAAAAAAAAAAATGGGTCGTCACATCATGTGACCCTCACATGTCGTTTTATAAGTTTTTCTTCCTATTTTACCCTCATCTTGGTTGTCAGTTCATGGGGACATGTTGTGTAACGCCCCACCTTTTACAAAAATGCATAAGTGAAAATTTCAATTTTCATGTGACATTATGACATCATTAGAGTTAAAATTTGGCAGCGAAATATATATATATTTTTCCTTACAATGATACATCAAAGCTGACTGAATAACCTCAATATATAAAATAATAATCTTTCGTTTTGATACAATAATTACATTAAAAAATGATAACATACGTGCCACAGGTGGTACTAATATTTCATAACCATATATTTTTCCAATACAAACTAAAGGTCTCTTCCTTAATCAACCTAGAAGCTGCTCCCTTTATTCTTGCAAAAACTCGCATGTGATTGTGGTTAACACCACAATCTCAAGCTGTGTTCAAGTGAGTCAACGGTCCTCAACCACATAGTGACACATTGATTTATCTAACAATATACAATGCATCCAAATGACGACAGTTATATCCACATACAATCATGCTCATTCTTTTACTTTAACTATTTATTACTCAAAGCCATATCTCTACTTATCACATTATTTGTTCTATATGTTACCACTAATTACTGAGATGTACCTCCTTTATTAGAACCATACTTCACAAACTGGAGCCGTACCTCCATTACCGGAACCATACTTCCAATACCGAAGCCATACCTCCATTACCGAAGCCATATCTCCATTTTCTTTTAGTCTTTAGTAGATTCATAACTCATATTCATTAAATACACAACACAGTATAATATGCAAACAGCAACAAATACCTAATCCCAACCGAACATGTTAAACATGTAAAATGCCGAACATCATGTATACAATTAAATAAAACAACAATCACTATATTGCTAAAGACTAAAAACCACATGTATCATCCTCAGTGAGTAAGAAATACTCGCCTTATTTTCTACTTCGGAAAGTGTCCACAGATAAATATTCTCTGCAATATAATTTAATACAAACAATAGTGAATTAGCATAATTCACTAAAAATACCTTTTAACTTTATTCTCATTTCTAACTTTTAAACCTTACTATAATCTTCTAAATATTATCACAACATATACAATTTTTCCAATTACATTTTATTACTAATCTTTTATAAGGATCTTATCATGACAGTCATTGAAGCCTGTAAAACATCTTTTTATTATTTAAACAATTCTCATAATAAACTAATATTCATTTTTATCGTTTTTTATCTCTAAATAATATAATGTCGTTTGGACATTATAACGGCATATAAAATTGATTAATTATAATGCTACATATTCATGCGAGCATTATAATAGTATTTATAAATAATAACCAAAATACCCATTTTATATAGAAATAGTTAAAACTCATGATTTTTACAATAGAGTTTTACAACCCCAAAAATATAACTGAACCTTAACTTAATAATATTAAAGCAAGTACTGTTTCGGTTATTTTAACTGAAACTGTAAAGACCAAGAAAAAATTAATAAGAATTTAGCATTTAATAAATTGTATTTATTAAATGATGAGACCAATAATATATTTTAGGTGATAGTATTTATGTTAAGAAAATAAAATAAGTCTAAAATAAAGTAGTAGAATTAGAATAATTATTATAGTGGGTCCTAGTTGAAAAATATTCAATTACATTAATTAAAGTGTAGTTAAAAATATGTGGGGGTTAAATTTTAATTATTAAAAGATATGATTCTAATAAATGGGGCCCTATTATAATTTGTGGTAGTTAGGGGTTTTAAGAATAAGGAAATCTCCCCTGCCACGTGTCAGTGCCCGGTTTGCTGGGAGAGGATTGCCTCATCTTCCCCCAACCACCCAAATGGTGACACATCACCCTATCTCTTTTCTTTTCTTTCTTTTCTTTTCTTTCTTTCTCCCTCACGCTCGGATCCGTCTCTCTCCCCCTCACCCTTTCTTTTCTCTTCTTTCTCTTTTCTCTCCCTCTTCCTCATTCACACACCACCCTACTAGTAGCTACTTACTCTTCCTTTCTCTTCAATTCTTCTCTCTTCCTTCCTTCGTTTCTCTTCTTTTTCCCTTCCCTTTCTTCTTCCTCTCGTCTCACTCGCACTCACACACACATAGCCACCCAAGAGAGAGAAACCTATAGAGATTGAGAGAGAGGCTGAGCTACAGAGATCCGAGGAGATGGAGAATCAGAGATGCAGACCGACCGAGAGAGAGAGAGCTCGAGTTGCTGAGAGTCATGTTGCAGAAATTAGGAGAATAAATGGATTGTGTCCGGATTTGAGACTTTAATTGGTTCTCTAATGTAGAGTTCAAGTAACTAGAACATGGAGGGAATATTCGAGTCAAGAGTCCAATGCAGCCAAGGTGAGTATTCTGCTCATTGAGAAACTTATTTTCATATAATATAGAATTGCTAAATATATATTGTTTTACAAAATTCGAATCAACTCTATGTTGATTATAACTATTTTGGTTGTTTTGAGTACTTTTGAATATCTTGAAATTATGATAGATGTTTGAAAATATGAATATGATATGTGGAGTTTGAATGAATTGTGAGACTGTATGTGGTGGTTGGGAATTTTGTAGACTATGGTTGCATTGTAAATGATTGGGATTTTTAGTGTGAGTTATAAAATTAAGACACGATGCATTGCGTGCTTAACAGCACAAACTTTGGGATAAGGTCCCCGTCCTCAGGAGTTACGGAGTCAGCGTTAATATGGGATACGGTCCCTGTTCTCTTTAAGTTACGGACTCTAGGTTAACTTGGGATACTGTCCTTGTTCTTTGGGATATGGTCCCGGTTCCTTGGGATACGATCCCCATTCGCTTGGCATATGCGTACATATATTGTGATGTGATGGAATGTGTTGCATGCTTATATATTGTAGTTTTGCTAAACGTATTAGTTGCATGATTTAAATGTATTGAGTTTGAGAGTATGTTGATGATTGCACTGCCCAGAATTAGAGATGATAATGTCTATGTAATACCGCGCGAGTTGTCCTACAAAGGCAATAAGTGGACGGGAGTAGCATTTGAATCAGAGATGCCATGTCTATGTAATACTGCGCGAGTTGTTGTTGTTCTTTAGCTAAGACATGCTTGTATATTAGAGTCTGACTCTAGTACTCGCATGATCACACTGACTTCCAAAGGCAATAAGTGGACGAGAGTAGGCATGGTGTCATCTATTTCAGGAGATGTGGATGTCTTAGTACAGCTAAACTAGATACCATGTTTTCTTGCTTAAGACTTATGTGTAGGAGTGAATTCTGTTATGGAGTGATCGTGTGCACATATGTCTAAGCCACCGATCAAAAGTAATATATAGTAGATAGGTCGATATGTAGAAGCTTCCAAGGTGGGATGACTGGAACTTCTATATATGTTCACAGTTGTATAGTATGCTTTAAATGTTTTCTATTAGTCGGTGTTTGCTATATCAGCTATGGGGTTTTTCAAATAAAAGTTTATAAAATTGGTAGTTGTTATAGTGCTCGCAAGACTATAAAGGAAAAGTTGGTTCTTTGCAAAAACTTAGTTAGTTTAATATCACTGAGGTCTCGTTGTTATGTACTGAGACAGTGAACTCACTCTTTAACCTATACGGATGTAGTAAACCCCCACAACCGTATAGATGATGTTCCTTTGGCTACAGGTACTCCGGTTGTAGTTGATAACGTTGTAGAAATATACTTGGGATATTATGACTAGAGCTCACCGCAACGATTATAATTGGTGGACCACGGGTTGTCCACTGTCTTAGAGGTTTTGTATATAGCTTGTGACGCTTGTGTCACTTATTCTTGTAAGCCATTTTTGTTGTGTAATTATTATGTCTTTGATTTGAGGAAAGACTTAAACAGATAGATGTAATATGGCTCTTTAGTAATGATTAGGTTGTAGTAGAGTTTATATTGTGATTTCCGCTATTTAGGTTTATGTTTTCTGTTGCATAGTTAAATAGACGTTACTCTGATTATCAGGTGCATGTTATGAGGCATGTGCCATATGTTGGCTTTATGACATATCATCGTGCTACTGTGAGGACTTGTTTATATTTGTATAAAAAAATAAAAAAAAAATAAAAAAGTTTGTTACAGAAACAGTAAGATACCAAAATATATTTAAGTTCATATTTGACTTATTTTTATATCAAATAAGCTTAATAAATACGTTAATATAATTAACTAGTTTTTTTACTTTAAACACAAGTGGAATAAAATAACTTTGAGCTTATTTCTTATTTTAACCTTTACAAAAATTGAGCATAATAACATCATTAATATTAATAATGCGTAGAAATATTTAAAAGCATTTGGGCAGAATAATGCGCTTTTGTAAAATAATGTCTTTTTACTCAGGCATCACAACGACGTGTTTTTGTATTTAATAACTCCGTTTTGAAAACCCTATTTAAAAGATACAACTTAAAACGTTAGATAACTTAATTAATAACTCATAAATTCACGAATAAAGCTTTTAAAAACTTACTATATATATATATATATATATATATCACAAATTCTTTTCTCTTTCTTTTTCTTTTCTTTTTCCTCATTCTTCTTTCTGTACTACTCATTTCCTTCTTTTCTTTTTCTTCTACAGGTAATACGAGAGGGAGACAGAGAGATGGAGAAAGAGGGAGAGAAATAGAGAAGGAGAATTCAAGAGAGAGACTTAGAAAGAGGAAAAGCTTTTTTGATCTTCAGTTCTTCTACCTATCTTGCTGCTGGATAGACTAGGAGAGAGAGAGATGAGAGAATTGAGAGAAACTGAGAGAGATTTGGGAGAGTATTGAGAAGAAGGATGAGCGTGAAGGGTGGAAAGAGTGGGTTTCTTTTATAGCGAAATGGACGGCCAAGATTAACCCAAAATGATCTGATTTAACGGCAAGGACGAAGATTCGGATATGTTTTTTTTATTGAAAGTCAGAGGACAGGTGTTCGGACAAGATTCTGCAATCTACAAAACAATTGCGCTCGAGCTCATGGTGTTTGTGGTATCGAGCTCAATCGTGTCGAGCGACATTTTTGGTGGCTATTTTGTTGATGGGCTCGAGCTCAATTGTGTCGAGTGACAGTGTTGGGGCTGATTTGTTGATGGGCTCAAGCACAACTCATTGTGCTCGAGCTCACTCGCGTCCTGAGCCCCAAATCCGATTTTCTTCAGTTTTAAGGCTTGATTGTCTAATGTAGCCTATTTAAAAATATAAATACACCTCAAATATTAATGAATATTTAATCCTATAAATATTCATAGTGAATATATACACTTGTAAATATTCATATATTCTTTATATTATTATTAGGTCTTAAGTTCTATTTTAAGATATAATATTTAATATCTTAAAATCTAGGGCGTTATATGTTGGAAGAGGGTGGCAGTTTAAGGGGAAAAAAGATAATTACTCCCAAAGAATTAGAATCTACGCCAACATTTTTTTTTTTCTTTTAATAAGTAAACACCATATCTCGTTCTCTCTCTACTCTCAAACAGCATAAAAATCCCCTACAATCATACATACAGAGAACCAAAAAACCACAAACACAGAGACTGAATTGCGAGAATGGCGTCTAGGGTTTCGATTTGCTTTGTGGTGTTTGTTATGTGTCTCTTCCCGTCGTCTTTGACAAGGATCGGTGCCGAGGATTCGAAATCGAAGGAGTTCGTGCTCACCTTGGACCACTCGAACATCTCCAAAACTGTCAGCAAGCACGACTTCATCGTTGTCAAGTTCTACGACCCATGGTATTATAGCCACCCGATCTTTATGCTTCTATCAACAAATCTGACTCTTAGTGTTCCGTTTCGGGAATTTGGATCTGGATTGAAGGTCGAGGGATTGAGTGTGTGGGGTATGAGGAATTGTTGGTGGCTCAAAATTTAGGGCTTGATCTTTTTTGGGTTTTGTGAAACCCACTTTGAAAGTGTATGGCATTGATTGTGAGCTTGATCTTTGCTGCTTTTGTCTCCATTTCCGTCTGTACATTGCTGGCTGAACACACTTCTCTTCCCTTTTTTTTTTTTTTTTTCCCACTTTTTGCTTACATAGCCATATTTTCTTCAAAGATGTTTGCGTTACAAAAAACAGAGGCAAAGCATAAAAGAAGGTACGTCTTTTTCCAATCTAAAGTTCATTTTCTATCCCTACTCAGATGCTAGCATTTTTCTTTCAGTAGTGCCTTTTATCTGATTGTTGTGGATTTTAAGCTTATTTTGGGTTGTTATCGCATAGATGTTGTAGTCTAAAACGGCACCTTTGAGTCTTTTAGACTACAGCACGCCTTGACAGCAGCTATTGCCTAGTAGGAGTTTTATAATGCAGGACTTAAAATAGGATGGCATTAACAGCATGAGTTGGAGGACTAACTCTAATAGCACCGTTTGTTAGCAGCTAAAAAAAAAAAAAAACCAAGAACTTCAAAAACTAGTTCATTCACTGAACCAACAAAGAACTCCTCGAACATTGGAGGAGGGACTTTATTTGACGTCATTTGCTCCAAACTCTCAGACTGCCCATGCAAGTTGTTCTCCGTTGTCGTCCCCGACAATTGTTACCGACACGTCTCAATAGCTACAAACACGCACAAACCCACAAATAATCAAAAATCGATCACACAAATTAAATACCATTAATTCGACCATTTAAAAAAAAAAATACCTAACAAAAGAAAAAGAAGAAGAAGCCAATACCTTGGGTCACAAGCTCTAGGCAGAGAGGCAGCTCACGCTGAAACATCTGGATCTTGTAGCGCTCTTTCTTTGGAGTATCCACGTACTCATGGAATCCTAACCCACCATGATGTTGCATTTTCTCCGTGTAATATTCCATACAGAGAGAGAGAGAGCCTAGGCTCTATGGGTTAGTGTTATTGAAGATGCTCAAGGGAGAAGAAATAGAATTAGGAAGCGAATAATATAACAAGAACAAAGGCTATTTTGTCCAGAGCACATAGAATAAGGAACTCCAAAAAAGCAGTTCATCCACTGAACTAACCAAGAACAAGGAACTTCAAAACTAACAGCACCATTTTCTCGACCCCATCGACGAGCTCCAGACCACCACCATCTCCGACCTCACCAAGAACAAGAGAAGGCCATCCTCTTGGCCGTCCCCGGTGCATTCACCACCACCTGCTCCCAGAAGCACCTCCCGGGCTTCGTCGACAAGTCCAAGGAGCTCAAGGCCAAAGGGGTCAACACCATCGCTTGCATTTCGATCAATGACGCCTTCGTCATGAAAGCCTGGAAGGAGAACCTCAATATCAACGATGAGGTGCTCTTGTTGTCTGATTGGAACGACGACTTCACCAGAGCCATCGGGTGCGAGCTCGACCTGAGCGACAACCCCGTCAGCCCATGGCCCATGGTACATACTCTTGGCCGAAGACGGGGTCGTCAAGGTCTTGAATTTGGAGGAGGGCGGTGCGTTTACATTCAGTGGGGCTGAGGATATACACAAAGCTCTTTGAATTCAGTGAGCTTGTAACCCTTTCTTTTATCTTTTTTTGTGGTTTTTTGTGCTGGTTTTTGGAGTTCCTTGTTGTTCGTTGGTTTAGTGGATGAACTGGTTTTTGGAGTACATGTGTTGTTGTTGTTGTTTTTTTTTTTTTTTTTTTTTTTTTTTTTTTTTTTTTTTTAAGCTGTTAACAAACGGTGCTGTTAGAGTTAGTCCTTCAACTCACTTCAACTCACGCCGTTAACGCCATCCTATTTTAAGTCATGAATTATAAAACTCCCACGACACCGTTTTATACTACAACATCTATGCGGTACTTTTTAGTACCGCATAGAAGCTGGATCCTTACATTTGTGTGTATATATATATATAGTATAAATTTAACAACTTTTAATACTAAATATATGTATATATTATTTTTTCTGTATCCTAACCCTAGATTAGTGTTATATATAGTATACGTAGGGTTAGGCTTAACATTTTTATATATAGTATATGTTTAGTTTAAAAGAAAAAAAAAAAAATTGTGACGTGCCATAATGGCATGTCACTAGCTAGTATATATTCACAATATAATTCTCTATCTCTTTTCTCTCTTTTGCTTCCGCTATTATAACTTATGTATTATGATTTATATGTACTAGTACTATATATAGGGAATAAACCCTAGCCCTACATATATACCATATATAGAATATATATAGGCTAGGGTTAGGGTTTAAACTTTTATACTATATATATCTCTGTGTATATAAATTTATACATACTATATATGTGTAAATTAATGTTTTCAACTTTATATATATATATATATAGATATATATATATATATATATATATATATATATATATATATATAATTATGCTATAAATTTAGTATTAAAAAAATGATTTAAAAGAATAAATATTTGTGACGTGCCATTAGTGGCGCGTCACAATTTTAGTGATGTGGCATTTTGCCACGTTAGTAATTTTTTCATGGGGAGGCATGCATGCGCGCGAGATAAATATTTGTGACGTGCCATTAGTGGAATGTCACAATTTCAGTGACGTGGCAAATTTGCCACGTCACAAATTTTTCATAGGGGACGCATGCATGCGTGTGGGATAAATTTTTGTGATGTACCATTAGTGGCACATCACAGTTTTAGTGACGTGGCAAAATGCCACATCACCGAATTTTTCATGGGTAGGCATGCCTGCGCGCGAGACAATGCTGCTCGTCCCCCCCCCCCTTTTCTTGAAAATCTCACTCTCTCTGTACTTTCTCTCACTCTCTCTCTCTCTCTCTAAGACCGCCGGCCACACACCCTCATTGTTGATGATCACAGTACTTGTAAGTCCTCTCTCTCTCTCTACCTCTCTCATTCTCCTATGCGTTCTCTCTCTCCCTCCCTTCATTTCAGCTTTCTCACTCTCACACACTCTCTCTCTCTCTCTCTCACACAGTTCCGGGCAGTAAGGACCGGCAACCAACGTTGATCCACGACCACCGAAATTTTCAACTACCCCTCTCGTCCCTCTCCCGTTTCAAGTATATATATTGATTTTTTTTTTTTTTTTTGTGTTCCGGTTGCTGGATGATCAATTTTAATTTTTTTTATTTTACTTTTTTTTTTCTATTGCAAGACCCGCCGAATTGAAGCCCGTAGTATTTTGCATTTTTTGTGGATTTTTTGTTTTTGTTAGTGTTTGTGTTTTTTTTTTCCCCGGTTGCTAGCTCCATGCATTTTGGTGTTTTTAGCAATTTATGTTGGTTATTTTGTTTTGTTGTTCTATTGATCGACCAATTGATGTTAAATATTTAAGTTTAGTCATTTTTTTTTTTTTTTTTTTGATGAATAGAGAATAAGAGAAAATTATTATTTTTTGTTTGGAGTGTTTTTTTGTGTATAACTATTATGTAAAACTGATTGGTGTATCTCGTTGGAATTCTACTTTTATAAATTCTCATTTGCACTTATAACTCAAAATAGCCATTGATTAGGAAAAAAAAAATAGGAATAATGGATCTGTACTTAAAAATCAATTTTAATGCTTGAGTTGCTCTTTTGAGTCCTTGGATATTTATAGCATCGAGAATATAGTGGAAAGTTGACTTTGTGGATTGTGGCAGTGGGGAAGGATTGTGATGGATAATTAATATAGCATTTGCTTTTCTAAGAATTTTAGCCACTAATGCGATCGAATAAATTTAAAAAAATAATGTCTTGTGTTTTTTTTTTTTTTTTTTTTTTGAAGGAAAGTTAAACTTTCATTGAGAAAACCAACATTACAGCATCAAACACCATAAAAGTGAACGTATTCAATTACCCTAAAGGTGTACATTCAACATGAGTCTAAAAGACTCATACAAATACAGATAGATGCCACTAAAAAATCCAGCCAACAAAATGGTGCCTCTGCGTTGACATACATCTTTCCTTGAACAAGGAGTCGGTCACACATTCTGGGCGAAAGCTAATGACTAGATTAATACATGAACAAAGCAAACTATCGGAGAAAAACACAAACAAAAAAAACACAGAAAAAGCTTAAAAGAGAAGATGCCTTCCGAGAGAGCCGCTGCTAGAAGATGCCCTTCAGCACTCAAACACCAAAAGCCTCTGATCACCACCAGCACCACCAAACACGCCAAAACAACTGGTTTCCAGCCATCACGTGCAGCCCAACATAGAAAAAACACCCAGGCGCGTGATCAACCATCGAGAGACCACACAACCATGAAAAGCGACTGAAGTACCAGAGACTGATGGCGAATAAGACTGAAGGGCGCGAGTCCAACAAAAGACGACAGAAACTCATAGATCTAGCCTCCAAAAATTTGACAGTGAAAAAACTCGACCACGATCTCCACTGTCAACATGCTATGGATGGCCACTCCCCTCCGGCACCTTCACCAGTGAACTCACCTGCCACCACAAACTAAAAACAAGAAATATAAAACCTCCACCGAATCCATACCGAGGAGACAAAATTTCCATAACCCTAGTGGTTGGGAGACTCTAACCTTCACCAAAATGTGGTATATGTGTCTTAAAGAGTAGGATTATAATCAGCCAGGTCGAGTATTGGAAGTATAAATGGAGAAAATCAAAACAATATCTTTTTAGGTTATACTCCCCAAGATTTTTGTTTGTAACAAATCAATGAATTATAAGAGTTAATTTTATATTTTATGATCTTATTGCAAACTTAAATAATCAAAACTTATCAAAGAAAAAAAAAAGAAATTGAATCAAGTGTAGGAATAAAATTGAAACAACATATCTAACCTAATCAATTCAAATTCATGCATCAATAAGGGTGGAATTTCACAAACATAAAATTTCTTTTAGAAAGAAAATTATATTCCAGAGAACATCTCTTCATAACATAACTTTTAATTTAATGATTAAATTCACCATTTATTATAAGTTGAACCTTGACTATACAAATACATTTAAATGATATGAAGGGGTCAATAAAAAAAAAAATCTAAAAATGAAACCTATACAGTTTAATATTCGAAGACACTATAGAGTTATATAAACTACCTCAAAATGGTTACAATTCTTATTCATTTCCATAAGATTTTTTAATTTAATAAATTTTATGTGTAAATTTGTTACTGTTTGTTAATGCACATAGAGAGAAAGAAGGACATGACTTGGATGTCAAGTCTGGGGGTATGATGGAATACAATGAAGAGTGTAGATCGATTGTGGCATTTGCTGTTAGTAACTATACAACCTCTGATGGATTCATTTACTACCCCTGTAAGTTGTGTCGAAATAACCTGCGGCACCCGCCCGATTACGTACTTGCCCACTTGACATGGGGTAAGGGAATGATTCCTAGCTACATATTTTGGTATATGCATGGTGAGATGACAACACGTGGTCCAATTGCAGGCTCTTATTCGTGTCGTCTGGCTGAGGATGCGGCAGATGGAAGCACAGAACAGGGTGGCGACATGCACGCCATGTTACGTGATGCATTCAGCATGCACGAAGTCAGGGAAGACAATTGTGAGCCTCATGTAGTGGTTCAAGGGGGTTAGAAAATGTTAATGAAGAAGCCGTTGAAGGTGACGTATTGAAGTCCTACGACTTGCTTACAAAGGCAAAGAAGCCATTTCATAGGGGTACTAAGCATAGCAAACTGAGTGCTACTATACACCTATACAACTTGAAGTGTATTGGTGGACTTAGTAACACTATATTCTCAACTTTGCTAGAGTTCATTATTTAGTTGTTGCCTGCTCCATTCATCCCACGACTACATAGGTTGTTTATGTTGTAGCATACTTCGCCCTATTTGAGGTGGCATGCAGAAGGCTGCATTAAGGACGGCGTATTGAGGCATCCGATCAACGGTGAAGCATGAAAGTCATTTGACCTCTTACATCCAGAATTTTCAACCGACAGCAAGAACGTGCGGCTTGGTCTAACCTCGGATGGATTTAATCCATTTGGGAACATGAACACTTCCCACAACACTTCGCCAGTATTGCTTGTTCTTTACAACTTGCCTCCTTGGATGTGCATGAAATAAACGTTGTTCATCCTATCCCTTATTATCTTGGGTCCAAGTTCACCTAGAATGGATTTAGATGTCTACCTTCAGCCCTTGATTGAGGAGTTACAAGAACTGTGGAATGTTGGGGTACGCACATTTTGATGCCTCAAAGAAAAATAATTTTATGATGCGAGCTCAGTTGATGTGGACAATTAATGACTTGACGGCATACACAGATTTGTCCAGGTGGCCTAACAGGGGTGAGAAGGCATGTCCTTGCTGTATGCATTCGACAAGGTCTAGATGGTCAGAACACTGTAATAAATTTTGCTTTATAGGGCACAGGAGATACTTGCCCATAGAGCATTTGTGGCAGCTGAACAAAAGAAAATTTGACGGGACTCAAGAACTAGAATGTGCCCCCGATGTGCAATGTGGAAATGAAATCCTGAGACAGTTGGAGGGATTGTCATTTGGGGATGAGAAAGCAGGTAAGAAAAAATGGAAGAAGCAGAAGAAGGGAGAAGCAACTACTGATAATGTGGTGTGGAAGAAGAAAAATATTTTTTTTAGGTTGCCGCACTGGAAAGACAATTTATTGGGGGCACAACCTTAATGTCATGCATATAGAGAACAATGTCATGGACAGCATACTTGGCACAATTCTGGACATCAAAGGGAAAACAAAGGACGATCTTGCAACCTGCCAAGACTTGCAAGAATTGGGTTTGAGAAATAAACAACATCCGTACTCTGCTGATGATGGTAGAACCTATCTACCCGTAGCTTGCCACACAATATCTAAAGACGATAAAACACACTTTCTGAAAGTGCTTTGAAATGTAATGGTGCCCAACGGATATGCCTCGAATGTTTCTCGATATGTACGACTCAAGGAACGTACGATATCAGGGTTGAAAAGCCATGATAGCCACGTACTGATGTAGCAGCTTCTCCCTATTGTATTGCGCGAGTCACTACCAAGTAAAGTGGTTAGACCGCTTGTTGAGATGCTCGCATTCTTCAAAGGCATATGCTCAACCAAATTAACACAAGAGGATATGGACCGACTAGATGGTGACGTCTGTGTCATTTTGTGCAAGATGGAACATATATTCCCTCCCGATTTTTTGACCAAAATGTCCACTTGGTCGTGTATCTTGTGCGTGAATGCTGACTCGGCGGACCCGTACAGTATAGGTCGATGTACCCAGTAGAGATGTAAAATGTGAATATATATATATATATATATAGAAAAAAAAGTTTTAATTTTTCGAAATTAAAAGACAATGACTAGCTGCAATGATTGCATTTGTATACAATGTAGGAGCCTTGGGGGTTCAAGTCTAATGTGCGCAATAAAGCGGGCTCCTGACGTCTGCAATGCGGAGGAGTACATAGCAACTGAGTTGATGATGTTCTATTTGAGGTATCTAGGTAACGCAACAACCTTCCACAACAGAACCCAAAGAAATCCTGATGGTTCAAAGGGGGTAGGAACATGATTCAGCATAAACCGTATGAAATTGACACAGATTCACTATTATATTATGTTCAACTTGGACGAGTTGATTTAACTACGGACGTAAGTCATGTTTCTAGAATATGCATGTTCAATCATGTTGCAACCATTAGGGTGAATAATAAATAATTAAAATTATTTTGAATTGTAGGATGCACATGGATATGCTTAGGCGAGCATGCAATAAGGGCCATAGTACGGACAATCAGTTGGAAGCCCAACATCATGAGCAGTTCTGCAAATGGTGCAGTGCATATGTAAGAATAATATGATGTTTATTTATTACATGTCTCATATGTTTAAGATTGTGAAATATCAACTAACCAAGCTAACTTTGTGTTTTCCATTGTACGTAATGTACTCATAGGTCGATTGATTGGACGATTGACTTAGGAAGGAAATGGGTGACAAATTGATTATGCATTGTAGAGGGCTGAAGGAGACAACAGTTAGGTATAACAAATACGTGGTCAATGGCAAACTATTTTTGCACTTCTGCACATGATGTTGGAAAGAGAAGTCATAATAGCAGTGTGTGTTTGCAGACGGTTGATAGCGAAACGTACTACAGGAAGTTAATAGATATAATTGAGGTCGAGTACTACAACAGGACTAAGTACGTCCTGTTCAAGTGTAATTGGATGGACACTATGATGGACAGGAGTTATAAGGTAGACGAGTATGGCCTATTGTTTTTCACCTTCAAACACCTTGCCCACAGGGGAGAGCTGATTACTGATGAGCCTTACGTGCTAACTTCACAAGTGGACCAAGTATTTAACGTCGAAGATGAAAGGAACCCAGATTAGGCTTGTGCCGTAAGGACTAAACTGAGGAACGTATATGACGTTGGTCAAGGTGAAAGGCCTAATGATGCACGTGCCACCTACCACGAGTGCGAGCTGCTCCTATTAACAAGTAGTAACGATCATGATCCGCATGATGACTTTTACCATGCCAGGCCCGAATTACATCCAATCCAAGCATCTGTGAATTTTAAAATTGGTACAGTTCACATTAATTATTTGACTATTTTCCTGTTATTTAGTTTTACATTGATTGACAATTGTTACCCAATTATTACATCATTTTGTCATTTTATATATATATATATATATATATAAATTTAATTGTATTATTTGGGTGCTTGATGTATTTCACAGGTTACAATGAGTGTTAGAGGTAAATGTATAGTACATCGGCCCCACCGCACAGATAGAAATTATTGACCATCTCTCCTAGATATGATGGAGTACCAGTTTCAACACGGGATATCTGGTTTTTCAAATCTGACACCTATGCCGGTGACGCTGTCCCCATTAGGGATTACTTCCCAAGTTCACATGGCTCGACACTACCCCTATACTGGACCCATCCCAGGTGCCTCCGATACTGATGAGAAACAAGTTGATGATGAGAGCTAGATGATGCCTCCGGGGAAGAGCCTAAAGCCGCCTCTGGAGGAACCGTACGACATGCATGTCGAGGACCTTGCGGCCCAGGTGCTGCGCGTTGACCAGATCCGATTGATGGGTAAGTACATATTTTTACAAAAAGACCAATATGTAAATATATATGCTTTGTAGTTAATATGAAGTTTGAAATAATATACATCTCTCATCTCTTTTTATTGTAGTAGGTTATAATTCGGATGGCAGCATTTATTTCGAAGTGATTACAGACCCGCAAAAAAATTGGGTGGCCCTCGTGGGGAAAAGGATAGTCATGGAGTACAATGCTGCGACATAGCCCGTAGGACGCAGCGCTAATAGATTTAGACGGCATATGGGTAAAATAGTAAAAAGCGGGTCCAATGTACGTATGCGGGACGAATGGTTGAAGGTAGATAAGCGGATAAAGGAGGATATGTGGGGGGCATTGATGTTATGTCTAAACTAGATGTCTAAATTCATGTTCGTAACTTGTTAATATATATAAATATTATTTTTTGTCATTTATGTTTTTGTTTAATTTATCAACTTAATTTTAAATTGTGCAGATAGAGTTTTATATCCCGGAAACAGTAAATCTAGAACAGGCAAGACATGACGTCTTCCAGGATATGGGCCATCAGCTTAGGCAATGGAAATTCAATTTTAAAGAGAAGATTAAAATTCAGCAGATGATATGCCAGAAACCATTCCAGCAAGAGTGGTAGCAGACTTTCTCGCAAAGTATGACACCGTAGACGTGGCGTAGATTTTGGACAAATAGTGTAGTGAGAAAGATAATGTAGGTCATAGCCCACGGGAAATTATACATGGGTTAGATTCCCATGAGGTGCTTACTTGAGTTAAATTCCCTTGAGGTACTCACGAGGTACTTACTTGGGGTTAGATTCCCTTGAGGTCCCCGACCATGGGTTAGATTCCCATGAGGTGCCTACTTGGGTTAGATTCCCTTTAGGTACTAGTACTTACTTGGGTTAGATTCCCTTGAAGTACTCACGTGGTACTTACTTGGGTTAGGTTCCCTTGAGGTCCTCGACCCTGGGTTAGATTCCCATGAGGTGCCTACTTGAGTTAGTTTCCCTTGAGGTACTAGTGCTTACTTGGGTTAGATTCCCTTGAAGCATTATACTTAGGTTAAATTCCCAAGGCATAAAACAATGAGCATGAGCATGTATAGTATTGTTTTTATGAATAATGTTTTTATACTATAAGTAGTTTTACTAGACGTATTAGTATGCATAAAAGTATCAATGGAAAAGAACTTATGTATATTTCTATCGGATGGTTGCATGATTTAAATGTCATTGTTTTCTAAGTCTCACTAAATCAAAAGTAATATAGTAGGTGAGGATGTATGTAACGCCCAGTAATTTCAAGTACTTAAGAAATCATTGATATTGTTGAGGAGACAATATCCACATGTTTTTACAAGCAAATCTAAAGTTGTTTCGAAAAATTAAAAGATCAAAACCGAAAAACCCTTAAAAACTTAAAAGTTACATTTAAGCTTTAAACTTTGATTGAACCGAATATAGGTCAAACGAACTCAGATTTAGATAATTCAAAAACCGTTGTGCTTACAAAAGAAAGATCTACCATATGGCAAAAGTGGGCAAAAAGTCCACTAGTTGACTTTTTGACCTGAGCCTAAATAACCCAACTGTCGATATTAAACGAAAAACTGTCAAGAATAATATCTCCATGCTTCTAGAAACATTTATGTATAAAAAACAAGAGTAATGATGAAAGGATAGGATATCTCAAAAGTAATCATGAAAAGGAGGAAAAATCAATAAAGCAAGTGTGAATGCAGAAAGTGGATAAAAGATATTTTGGCTTTATAGACAGAAACTTTGACTTGACCGAAACTACATCAAAACAAACTCAAAATGAGACAAACCAAAAAGAGAAAATGTTTGTCATGAAGTCCTCTATCTACCCTCAAAATTTCATGTCAATCGGAGTAGGTTTGACCATCGAAATAATTCTCGGAGTAGGCTGCCCTCTAGTTGGACGAAAATTCTAAATTCTAAATTTACAAGACATTATCCAATAAGCTAATTCTTTTATTATATTTTGGACCTAAATACCCCTACCTTCCTCCTATAAATAAGCATGCAAGGCTCCTTGTTTTCCACACAAATCCTAGACAACTTCCTTGAAAGCTTTGTGCTTTGGTTTTCTCTCCCTTTTTCTCTCCTTCTACCACACAACCACTTCGGTGTTCTTGAAGTTATTTTTCTCTCCAAATCAAACTAGGAAGTAAATCTTGACACTTCTTCTTTACTATTTGATTTCATTACTTTTTTATGAATTGTTTAAAAGACCCAATAAGCTTAAGAGATAAAAGAATTAAAGTAAAGGGTAATATAAACTACTTTTACATTTAACTGTCCTCATGACTGATCTTATGACTTTCATGAGTTGATCGTATTTATATTTCGTATTTAAATTTCATTGTCCTCATGACTGATCTTATGACTTTCATGAGTTGATCGTATTTATATTGCGTATTTAAATTTCATTGTCCTCATGACTGATCTTATGAATTTCATGAGTTGATCGTATTTATATTTCGTACTTATATTTCATTGTCCTCATGACTGATCTTATGACTTTCATGAGTTGATCGTGTTTATATTTCGTATTTAAATTTCACTATCCTCATGACTGATCTTATGACCTTCATGAGTTGATCGTATTTACTCTTATTGTCTTTATGATATATTTTAATCCTTCAAGTTCATATTTGGTGGTATTGGTCATATAGCCTCATCATCAAATTATGAACCAAGGTTTTACGACTATCGTAAGTGATCGTCTCAAATATAATGAAGTGATGGATAATAATAAATATAAAGAGATGAGGGTCTATAAACAATGATTTGTTTGATAGATAATTGATTTGTATATTATTGTATGGATGGATTTTTATACAGAAAAGAAGTCTAAGGACTACACGGGGAAGAGTGTAAGTATGGATGTACTTACTGAGGAATGATTCTATGTTTCATTAGGACTGCGTGGTGTGTGTTTATTGCATGTGGTTGTTCATGCATTGCATGTTGTGTCCAATTAATATAACGGCTGATGAGATAGCCATCAACAAGCTGATGTAGTAGCAAGGGGAAGGAAGGCTAGTCAGTGGATCCAGGGGGTTCAGAGTGACCTAGGGGTATCCGAAGGCCTAATATATAACTAATGCTGGGACCAGTAGGATTCCAGTACAAACAGGTAAGACTTTAAGTGTGAGGCAAAGGACGTGAACGGGTTCAGATAACCTAGAACGAGAGGTCTGAAGTAAGATGATCCTAAAACACAAACTAAATAGTTACTACGATGCATATTCATACAACCCTTACATTTGCATTCTATATGAACTGTTATTAGATTGATAGTAACGTAGATATGAAAATAGATGACTCACTTGTTTGTCTATGCAAATATGATAACGCCATATTTGCATAGTTACTGATGCAGATCTGGAGAATGAAGGCATGGACCCATATGCCAGTTTTGATGGTTTTTGAAACCATTCAACGAGCGATTATGTGCTAGTTTAGAAATTACTAGTTATGCTTATGTTTTGTTTTATGGCATGTAAATATGTATAACGGTGTCATGTTTAGCATGTTTTATGTTATAAGCTTATGTGTTATTTGTGGCACTAATTTTGATGCACCTAGTGTGCATATGACATGTAAAGATAAACATAAGTAACTTTTAATAAATGTACCGAGGTATTTCAGTCAGCTCTAAATGTGTTATGCTATCAATTCCTAAGGCTTTAGAAGAAAAAAAATATATATTCCGCTGCGAGAGTTTATCTCTGATGTAGTAATGTCACGTGGAAACCGGAGGTTTCTGCTTATGAATTTGCAGGCTCAAATTCGGGGCGTTACAATGTATGCAGTTGTTTCCAACAATGGAACTTCTACGTATAAGCTCAGCTGCGTAGTATGCTTTAAATGTTTTCTATTAGTCGGTGTTTGCTATATCAGCTATGGGAGTTTTCAAACAAAAGTTTATAAAATTGGTAGTTGTTATAGTGTACGCATGACTAGAAAAGAAAAGTTAGTTCTTTGCAAAAATTCAATGTATAGTATACCTCTAAGGTCTTAATGTATTTATTTATGCTAAGACGGTGGGCTCATAATTCCACCTATACGGATGTGGCAAACCCCCACAACCGTATAGATGATGCTCCTTTGGCTGTAGGTACTCCAGAGTTAGATGACGATCCTGTAGCGTTATATCTGGGATATTACAAGTTAGGCACACCACGACAGTTGTAATGGGTTGGACTATGGTGTCCTCTCTTTTGGTATATTTTGTATATGGCTTGTGACGTGGGTGTCACGTATTCTTTTGTATAAGCCATTCTTTTGTTATATGATGTAATGATGTTAAGCCTTAAACAGATAGACATGTGTATGGCTCTTTTGTAAAATCAACAGATTATGATGGTATTATTATGTTTTCCGCTGTTAGATATAACTCTGATTATCAGGTACATGTTATGGGGCATGTGCCATATGTTGGCTGAGCGACAAATAGTCATGCCACTGTGACGACTTGTTTTATGTTTGTATAAAAAAAAAAAAAAAAAGGTCGTCACAACTAATGGTATCAGAGCGGTTAGCTCTAGGATTGGTTAGAAAAGTGGATAAGCGAAAACCGAGGGTTGTGTTAGAGTCTAAGAGTAACGAAAAAGCCTTAGGATCCAAAAAGCTTTAACACAGATAAAAGAAAATTTTAGGATTCTTGTGTGCATTTTATGAATATTATGATGTGTTTAATATTCCTTGCACGACGTTGTTTATGTGGCATTTCATTGTGCAGACAAGAATATGCCGCCTAGGCAACGTAAGCCTCCACGTCGCTATAGAGATGAAGAATTGGTACATGGAAACGGCGGTGAAGCACCTCCACATCCTCCTCCACCACCACCTCAACCTTTTCCTCCGCCTCCTCCTCCACCCATGCCGAATTTGGGGCAACTCATGGCAGCTTTGATAGCCGCCATACCGAGGCAAGTAGAGAATGTTGATGCCATTGGTTGTTCCTCCATCGCTTTCTTTAAACACATTCCCCCTGTGTTTAATGGGAGTGAGGGACCACTTGAAGCTGATGAATGGATCACATCTTTTGAAGACTTAGCTGATACACTCAGTTGCAAGGAAGATCAAAGGGTCAATTACGTAGGGCTGTCACTTAAGGGTGAAGCTCGTCACTGGTGGAAGGACACAAAGACTCAGCTCACAGAAGAGTTGGGTCGCGGAGTTCCTATCACATGGGAACGCTTCAAGAAGGAGTTTAATGATCGCTTTTTCCCTCGAGCACAGCAACAACAATGTGCGCGATAATTTCAAGATTTGAAGCAAGGGGCTATGTCAGTTGAACAATATTCGGCTGAGTTCCTTAAACTTTCGAGGTATGCTCCACGCCTCATCCCTGATGAAGAGACCAAGATTGAGAGGTTTCGTGATGGTCTGTCACCACGAATCCTTGAAAGGGTCATCTGCTTAAAGGTCACCGACTATGCCAACATGGTGCACATTGCCACTATGGCCGAGAAGGGAATTAAAAATGCAGTTGCCGACTTTGTAAATAGGAAGTGGTCAATGTCTTCAGGGACACCTCCCCCACCCCCATCCAAAAGACATGCTACGAGTAGCAGTGCTGGGCCTATTGGGAGTAGGGGCACTTCTGGTAGTCAGGGTAGTGGCAATAACCCTCAATGTAGCAAATGTGGGAGGTTGCATAGGGGAGAGTGTAAACTGGGAGTGAAAGTGTGCTTTAAGTGTGGCAAGACCGGACACTTTATAAGGGAATGTCCACAAGCAAGTATGGGAAGAGGACAAGGGTCGCAGACAAGCGTCAATCAGCCAAGGCAGACAACTCCAGCAAGGGTGTTTGCACTCACACCAGATAATGTCCTTGCTGAGGAGAATACTACCGACGTAGTCACAGGTACAATTCCTTTGTTTGGTAATGTTGCTTGTGTGTTGTTTGATTCGGGTGCTACACACTCGTTTATCTCCTTATCATATGTGAAGTTGTGTAGATTGAGTACTGAGCCATTAGAACAGAATATATGTGTGGCCACTTCTGTTGGCCACACCATTACTTGTAAAAAATGTGTGGACAAATGTCCTATTGTAATTGAAGGGAGAATGCTAGCAAAGCTAGCAGTATTTAACATGTTGGGCTTCGATGTCATTCTTGGCATGGATTGGCTATCGAAGTACAAAGCTAACATTGATTGCCATAGGAAGGAAGTCACATTCCGACCTCATGGTATGGAAGAGTTCAAGTTCCAAGGGTCTAGAGTGCAAGCGACTCTGCCACTTCTCTCTGCTATCCAAGCAATCAAGAGTGTCAAAGAGGGTGTACAAGCTTATTTGGCTTATGTTCAAGCCAAGCCTGAAGTTAGGGTGAAATTGGAAGACATTCTGGTGTTACGCAACTATCTGGATGTTTTTTCTGAAATCACGGGACTGCTTCCTGATCGACAAGTTGAGTTCTCTATCGACCTGAAACCGGGAACTCAGCCTATCCATAAGGCACCCTATCTTATGGTTCCAACTGAGTTGAGAGAATTGAAAGAACAGCTTCAAGAATTTCTTGATCGGGGTTTCATTTGGCCTAGTGTATCTCTGTGGGGAGCTTCGGTTTTGTTTGTGAAGAAGAAGGATGGGTCTATACAGATGTGCATAGATTACCGTGAGTTGAATTGGGTGACGGTTAAAAATAAATATCCCTTACTAAGGATCGACGACTTGTTCGATCAACTCAAGGGAGCTTCAGTATTCTCAAAGATAGATCTGCTTTCGGGATACCATCAGCTCAGGATACGAGAAGAAGACATTCCAAAGACAGCAATCCGAACACGGTATGGCCATTACGAGTTCTTGGTGATGCCATTCGAATTAACAAAAGCACCCTCAGTGTTTATGGACTTGGTGAATCGAGTATTCCATGAGTACTTGGATTCTTTTATGGTAGTTTTCATTGATGACATATTAGTCTACTCGACTAATCATGTCGAACACAAGGTACACTTGAAGATAGTGATGGAGAAGCTAAGAGAAAAGAAGCTTTTTGCTAAATTGAAGAAGTGCGAGTTCTGGCTTGAAGAAGTGTCATTCTTGGGTCATGTTGTGAGCAAGAATGGACTTGCAGTGGATCTAGCAAAAGTGCAAGTTGTGTTTGAGTGGGAACGGCCTACGAGCTTGCGGGAGATCCGTAGCTTCTTGGGCTTAACAGGTTATTATAGGAGATTTATTGAGGGGTTCTCTTCATTTTCAGGGCCACTCACTGCCCTCACAAAGAAGAATGCTCCATTTGTTTGGAGTGATAAATGAGAAGAAAGCTTCCAAGAGCTGAAGCGCAGACTAGTTACAGCACCTATGCTTACACTGCCTATGGAGTCTATTGGGTATGTCGTGTATACAGATGCGTCCAAGAAGGGATTGGGATGCGTGCTTATGCAACAGGGCCGAGTGGTAGCTTATGCTTCAAGACAGCTGAAAGAACATGAGAAGAACTACCCTACTCATGACTTGGAGTTAGCAGCAGTTGTCTATGCACTGAAAATATGGAGGCACTACCTCTATGGTGAAGAGTGCGAAATTCACACTGATCACCAGAGTCTCAAGTACATTTTCACTCAAAAAGACTTAAACATGAGGCAGCGCAGATGGCTTGAAGTGTTGAAAGACTACGGCAGCAAGAAGTTCTATCATCCTGCTAAAGCCAATGTAGTTGTAGACGCGTTGAGCAGAAAGTCTCGTGATGATGAGACTAATTCTGAGGAGCTTATGAACCAACTGTCACAGCATTTTGCCATGGTGCAGATTGATAAGGTAATGACAGGTAGTCCTCCTATTATGGCAGCACTCGTAGTACAACCACATAGTTTGGACAGAATCAGACACGCTCAAGAAGATGATCTTGAGTTGCATGATCTCATTGATAGGACCCGCTGTGATGAAGCAATGGGGTTCTATCTCACAGGTGAAGGAATGTTGAAGACAAGCAGTGGGAGGACAGTTATCCCTAATGATGCTGAGTTGAGAAGAGACATCCTTGATGAAGCTCATCAGACACGATATACGGTTCACCCAGGCAATAACAAGATGTACCAAGATCTAAAAAAGAAGTTTTGGTGGTGTGGCATGAAAAAGGATATTGCTGAGTATGTTGCACAGTGTCATTCATGCCAGCTTGTAAAAGCTGAGCATCAGAATCCTGCAGGGTTACTTAAGCCACTTGAAGTGCCAGTATGGAAATGGGATCAGATTTCTATGGACTTTGTCGTTGGTCTTCCAAAAGCACCAACCGGACAAGATGCTATATGGGTTATTGTGGACAGATTGACGAACAGTGCTCATTTCCTTCCCATCAAGATCACTGACTCGTTGGAAAAATTGGCAGATTTGTATGTGCGGGAAATTGTGAGACTACATGGAGTGCCTATCTTCATTGTGTCGGATCGTGATCCACGGTTCACTACAAGATTTTGGGAGAAATTGCAGAATGCTATGGGGACTAAGCTGAATTTTAGCACAGCTTACCATCCGCAGACCAACAGCCAATCTGAGAGAACCATTCAAACTCTCGAGGATATGCTTAGGTTGTGTATGTTGGATTTTAAAGGGAGTTGGATACGCTATTTGCCACTAGTTGAATTTGCTTATAATAACAGTTTTCAGGCAACTATTGGCATGGCACCGTACGAGGCATTGTATGGTCGCAAATGTCGATCATCTTTGTATTGGGATGAAGTTGGCGAGAGATAGCTATTAGGGCCTGAGTTGGTGCAAGAAATGAAGGAAAAGATTGCACTCATTCGAAAGCGTATGCTCACCGCTCAAAGTCGACAGAAAAGCTATGCGGATAAGCATCGCCGAGAGCTCGAGTTCACAGTTGGGGACCTTGTATATCTCGAGGTGTCGCCAATGCGAAATGTGTATCATTTTGGCATCAAAGGCAAGCTCAGTCCAAGGTATGTTGGACCATTCCAAGTGCTAAAAAGATCGAAATGCCTCCTAATTTGGCGGGCGTTCACAATGTTTTTCACATCTCTCAGCTACGGAAGTGTGTTCACGATCCATCACAAGTGATTAGTCACGAACCTCTTGATATTCAGCAGAACCTGACATATGAAGAGTTGCCTGTGCAAATTCTGGATCACAAAGAGCACTAGTTGAGAACCAAGTCCATCCCTTTTGTGAAAGTTCTATGGCGAAATCACGGCGTTGAGGAAGCCTCATAGGAGCTTGAGCAGCAGATGCGGGATAGATTTCCCCACTTGTTCGAGTGAACCCATGTATGGCCCTTTGATTCATACCGATTACGTGTTAATCCATAATGAAAATGCATGTTTGCATGTTCATTAAGCGGATAAATGTCCAAATTTCGAGGACGAAATTTTTACAAGGAGGGAGGGATGTAATGTCCAATACATTTTGTAATAACTAAAACACGAAATTTGGGTAAATAATTAATTTAAGTTAACTTAGCGTATTTAAAATGCAAGAGAATATTTTTAGGTCCAAAGAAAAGAAATTACAAAAAAAGAAAAGAATTAAAGAATTTAAATAAGCAAATAGAAAATAAAACAAGTAATTAAATATAATATATATATAAAAAAGAAAATACCACTGAACAAAGAAGGGCCATGTGGCCCTTCAAAAAGAAAAAGAAAAAAAAAAAAGAAAAAAAAAAAAAGAAGACAACGTGAGGTGCACAGGTGCCTCACTTAAAAGAAAAAGGAAAGGAGGCATTTCCATCAGACCCGTGAGACAAGGGGTAAAAAGGGTGGAGTTTTCTTTTGTAGAAAAACCACGATCCATAAAGGTCCAACGGCCCGATCTTCAATCCGTCTTCGGTAACGTGATCCTTGCACTCGGATCTACGTTCCTACCGTTCGTTTTGAGGTAAAACACTAAACTCATGGTTTTGTGATTTTTGGGTAAAATTCTATAAATGAGTTTAATCCTGTATGTTCTTTAGGTATTTGGGATTGTTGGAACTTGTTTGAAGCGACCCAAACCTTGGGTTTTGGTTTGGTGATCTTGTGGTGAGTTTTCCTCAGACCCTAACTTTTACTTATTTGATTTTAGTTGTATTTTAGGGGATTAACCCTTAGTAAATGCTATGGGTTAATGATTCTGTGATTAAGGTAGTGTTTTATAATTATGGGTTAAATTTGGAAAATCCTAATTTGATGGGTAAAATTAATTTGGGGGTTTTGAAGTGTTTAAAACATATATTGTAAATTAATGGATTAATTGGATTGGAAGTTTTAAATAATTTCAAATCATCTATGGGTTTCATGAAAAATAGGCATTTATGGGATTAGGTCCTAAAAATAATAATTTGTATAAATTGAAAAATTTTAATTGCAAATTTAGGAATATTTTCATGTATAGGTTTAGTTAATTAGCGGGAAATTCGTGTCGTAACCTTTGAGCGATTCAAAGTGCTAATTGTTATAGTTGTTGGTTAAATAGCTAAATGGTGCATTATATTGTAATTATAGCGGCACTTTCCCAGTCAAACGTAGGATTGTTGGAATCAGGAGTACGAGCAATCTTAAGGTGAGTATTCTATTCACTGAGAAGTATTATTTTCATATATGATGAATTGCAAAATATATATATTGTTTTACAAACTTGAACCAACTGTATGTTGATTATGAACTGTTTTGGATAATTTGAGTACTTTTGAGTATATTCAAATTATGATGATGTTTTGAAGTATGAATATGATATGTGGAGTCACTGTACGTTATGGTTGGGAGTTTTGAAAACTTGTGATTGCAATGGAATATTAGTTTGATTTTAGAGTGAGTATAAAATGGGAGATTTAAGTTATGCAAATTGTTTAAGAAATGACATGTTAAACTGTTTATATTTTATAAAGAAAGCATGTGTTATAAGCATGATTCATGAAATGAAATGTATTGATTTAAGGCATGAGGCATAAGCATATGAATGCTAAACGTACATCAAAGTCAGGTTCATAGCCCACGGGAAATTATACATGGGTTAGATTCCCATGAGGTGCCTACTTGGGTTAGATTCCCTTGAGGTACTCACAAGGTACTTACTTGGGTTAGATTCCCTTGAGGTCCTCGACCATGGGTTAGATTCCCATGAGGTGCCTACTTGGGTTAGATTTCCTTGAGGTACTAGTACTTACTTGGGTTAGATTCCCTTGAAATACTCACGTGGTACTTACTTGGTTTAGGTTCCCTTGAGGTCCTCGACCATGGGTTAGATTCCCATGAGGTGCCTACTTGGATTAGTTTCCCTTGAGGTACTAGTGCTTACTTGGGTTAAATTCCATTGAAGCATTATACTTGGGTTAAATTCCCAAGGCATAAAACAATGAGCATGAGCATGTATAGCATTGTTTTCATGAGTGATGTTTTTATACTATGAGTAGTTTTGCTAGACGTATTATTATGCATAAGAATCTCAATGGAAAAGAACTTATGTATATTTCTATCGGATGGTTGCATGATTTAAATGCCATTGTTTTCTAAGTCTCACTAAATCAAAAGTAATATAGTAGGTGAGGATGTATGTAGTTGTTTCCAACAATAGAACTTCTACGTATAAGCTCAGCTGCATAGTATGCTTTAAATGTTTTCTATTAGTCGGTGTTTGCTATATCAGCTATGAGGGTTTTCAAACAAAAGTTTATAAAATTGGTGGCTGTTATAGTGTACGCATGACTAGAAAAGAAAAGTTGATTCTTTGCGAAAACTCAGTGAATAGTATACCTCTGAGGTCTTAGTGTATTTATTTATGCTAAGACGATGGGCACACAATTCCACGTATACGGATGTGGCAAACCCCCACAACCGTATAGATGATGCTCCTTTGGCTGTAGGTACTCCAGAGTTAGATGACGATCCAGTAGCGTTATATCTGGGATATTACGACTGAGGCACACCGCCACAGTTTTAATGGGTTGGACTATGGTGTCCTCTCTTTTGGTATATTTTGTATACGGCTTGTGACGTGGGTGTCACGTATTCTTTTGTATAAGCCATTTGTTTGTTATATGATGTAATGATGTTAAGCCTTAAACAGATAGACATGTGCATGGCTCTTTTGTAAAATCAACAGATTATGTTTTAGTTGTACTTTTCCGCTGAAATTATGATGGTATTACTATGTTTTTCGCTGTTAGATATAACTCTGATGATCAGGTACATGTTATAGGGCATGTGCCATATGTTGGCTAAGCGACAAATAGTTGTACCATTGTGACAACTTGTTTTATGTTTGTATAAAAAAAAAAAAAAAACAATAAAAAAAATAAAAGGGTTGTCACATGAAAAAGCTATGCGAGGTTCACATACGAGGAGGTATGTGTACCAAGTTACTCTATACATATATATATATATATATATTAAAACATGTGTTAATGTTTTATTTTTTTCTCAGCAGGCAAGCACGTCTAGCATTGCTCCTACTCGAGAACAAGCGTATATAAAGACACACACAAGGAAGGATGAAAGCTACCCGAATGAGCTAACAAGGAAAAGATGTGTATGCTACTCAACTTTCATATTTATAAGTTATGTGTTTGATAACTTATTGACTAGAAACATTTGTTTGATACACTAGCATTTAATACAACATACAGGAGAGGATGGTGGAGCTAAAACCAAATGACCCTGTCGCTTTGTATAGTGTGACTCAAGGCACGGTGCGATGGGCACCAAATGACACGTACAACCAGGCGCTTGACAATAAGCCCGAGTACGCGGGCAGGGTTCGGCAAGTTGGGCCTGTCGTTCTACCTATACGGGGGACCACACAGTCATACTACACACCTTCACAGGCACGATCATCCAGGTCAATGTAGATAGCTATACAGGGTGAGAGGGGGTAGCACGTTTAGACTTGGAGGCCCGTCTTCTCCAGCTTGAGTCATTGATTGCCTCAAGATATAGGCCTTCTGCGCCCCCGGTCACTCAGCAGACCACAGCGCCAGATGGAGGTCGTACACTGCTTTTGAATGTGAAATCGTTTGTTGGTAGTGGTTCTGTATGTATGATTACGTTTGTTTACAGTAGACATGTTGCTCAATGCTTTGGACTTGATATGATTCTATCATATTATTTGTTGACTATGTTTGTTTTATCATTCGCAGGTAATGCCACGCACGCTATGCAGCCGTTGCTCGATCGTGAACATAGTGGTGACGAAAGTCAATGAGCATGAAGTACTTGTATTTTTTTTTTTTCCTGTTTTGTAATTTCTATATAACTTGTGTTTTGTAAACTGTATAATTAATTTGTTCATAACTATGACAGATATTGATTGAATGTAAGCGTGGAAATAGGTGTTTTGATTTTGAATCGTTGTGATTGTTCATAATAGTGATGTGGCGTGATTGCCACGTCACTGACAATAGTGACGTGCCACTAAAAACACGTCACTAAATGTAGTGACGTGGCAACACTACCACAACACTAAAACTAGTGACATGGCATGATTGCCATGTCACAAATTGATGACGTGGTAAAATATACCACGTCACTAATGTTAATGACGTGGTATAATTTGCCGCGTCACTACCATTAGTGAAGTAACAATTTTTCCACGTCACTGGTGTTAATGGCGTGGCATGATTGCCATGTCACTAGTTGTAGTGACGTTGGAAAGAGATATGATTTCTAGCTAACTTTTCACACAAGTAAAATTACAACTAAAAACATAACTATCCTATGTGGCAGGAAATCATAGAATAGTTGTGATTTTTTTCAAAGAGCCTATAATTTCCTGCCACATAGGATAGTTGTGTGAAAGGTTGACAGGGAATCATATTTCCGTGGGATAATTGCCACGTCATTATATTTGCTGACGTGGTGGAATTGTCACATCACCGAATTGTGACATGGTAAAAGTGCCACATCATTGGCCTTTAGTGATGTGGGAAAAATGCCACGCCACTATTCAATGACGTGGCAACTTTTACCACATCACTAACTGAATTTATTTACGCTATTATCAGTGACATGGTATCGACGTCACTAAAGGCTCGTCACAACCCGTTAGTGAGGTGTCAGAGGGTCTAACACGTCACTAACAACCCGTTAGAAAATTTCAATTTTTTTTTTTGTAGTGAATGTATTACCTTTTATTTTTATTTATTTTTAATTTTTTTTTCTTTTAATGCTAACAAAGACCTCTTTCCTCCACTAGTGTTCGTTAATGGGAAATTTTGCAAGGATTTGGAGCTTGCCAAGGCTGAAGATTTCTTCTTCCAAGGGCTCTAAAATCTTGGAAATATTGACAATCTAGTTGGATCCAATGTCACTATTGTGAATGTGGATCAAATATCAGGCATCAACACTCTAGGCATATCTTTGGCTCGCATTGACTTTGCACCATATGGCAAAAATCCTCCCAACATTCACCCTCATCGCACTAAGATTTTGGTAGTCGTGGAAGGTGCTCTATTATTTGGTTTTGTCACATCCAACACCGAGAACCGCCTTTTCACCAAAGGTCCAAACAAGGGAGATGTCTTTGTGTTCCCAATTGGTCTCATTCACTGCCAGTTCAACGTGGAATGCACCAATGCTATAGCCATTTCTGGTCTAAGCAGCCAAAATGCAGGTGTCTTCACGATTGCCAATGTTGTTTACGGATCCGATCCTCCCATCAATCTTGATGTTCTCACCAAGGCCTTCCAACTCTACAAGAGTGTCATTGAAAAACTTCAGAAACTATTCTTATTGGACAACAATTAGAGAAACTTATGAAACTATTATGAATCTTTGTCAGTTGCCTTGTTCCATCATAACAATATTATTATAAAAGATTACTTATGTAACTCTCTCTAACTAGGTGGACTTTGAGAATAAATAATATTGACTTTTGTTGAGCATCTTTCTCTCTCTCTCTCTCTCTCAACTAGCCATATTTGTCAAAGCATAAAAATAAATAATAATAATAATAATAATAAAAATAAAATGGGACAGATTCCAACTTGTCTATATACAAAGGTCACTTGTTTATATGGGCTGTTTATCTTAATATGATTGTTCATAATTTATTCCATAATATAGGGGAATAAATTTGTACACTTAGAATTGCATAGTATTTGATGGATTTAGTCGGAGTGTATATATTTATATTTTAAGACTCCTCCCATACACAATTGGCGCATTAAAAAAATAAATAGTGAAGCTAACGTACTACTTGCGGTGTAGGAAATGATTATAAGCCTAGTGAAATTTTTGATCTCATGACTTATAATTTTATTGCGCATAGTTATTGTAGTGACATTGAGATAACCTAGATGAATTGTGTACCTTGAGATTTGGTATGCGACTTTAATGTCGCATCAACCTCCTCTCCAAGCAATTTTTGGAAACTAAGCCTTATAATTTTTAGTGTAAGACTGCCTTAGACCATTGTTGTTGTTTAAAACTTTAGAAATTTGTGAGTAAAATGGTTAGTGCACCACAATTTTCATAGAAATTAAGGTAATTAACTAACATGTGGAATTAAAACATTACTTATTCTTTGGGTGGTAAGTTGAGTGTTTTTGTAACGTAAATTTTAAATGTTCATTTTCTTTTTTTTTCTTTTTTTGAGTATTATAATTTTAAGGCAATTTAGACAAGATTAACCCATAAATTGGTGCATAAGTTATTTATGTTTTTCAATTACTTAGGAACCATACAAAGATTTGCTGGTTTTATTTCAGTAACTATTTTTTCGCAAAATAATTTAAAAAATGTAAAAATACAAAGAAAAATATTAAAGATCATAAAATTTCCGTGACCTTCTAGATCATGATCATTTTTTTTGCAGGATTTCTTAGAAATAAAGAGGCTTATATGTGTTTATTTAGCTCATGATGTTAAACATGTGTTTATTTGAATCTAACATCTTAGAATGTTAAACAACTCACAGAGAT
This sequence comes from Alnus glutinosa, assembly GCF_958979055.1. Classification (NCBI taxonomy): domain Eukaryota; kingdom Viridiplantae; phylum Streptophyta; class Magnoliopsida; order Fagales; family Betulaceae; genus Alnus; species Alnus glutinosa. Next base: position 13,750,959 of record NC_084890.1, read on the forward strand.
CAGCTTCAAGCTTATATGTTAGAATCTTTTATATTTAGCTCATCAAGTTATCTATTTTGTTTGTGGTGTCCCAGATCGCTTAGGTGTGGGAAAGGGGATGTTCTTATAGAGAGCATGCTCTCTCTAAATGGTATGAAACCTTTTGGGGTAACACCCAAAAATAAAATCAGTGGGCTTGGCTAAAAGCGGACAATATCATACCACTTGGAACGGGTTGTTACATATGGTATCAGTGTCAGAACCTAACCTGAGATGGGGGGAGCGTGCACAAGCTCGTAAGGGTTGCCAGTGGGGACACTAGGTCCCAATAGGGGTTTATTGTGGCATCTCACATCGCCTGGATGTGGGAAATATGATGTACTTATATAGACCATGCTCTCTAAATGGTATGAGGCCTTTTAGGGGTAAAACCTAAGAACAAAACCATGCGGGCTTGTCCCAAAGCAGATAATATCATACTACTTGGAGTGGGCTGTTACATATTTTAATTGGAGAAACTTCACTTACCCCCTTGGTGTTTCAGCGTTTTTGCTATCACACCGCCAAAATTTAAAAATTGCCAATACCGGGCTTTAGTACCTGTATTAACTATTATGTCACAAGAGCGTCAAGATTACTCTCATTTAGATTGCGTTAAATTGAAAGAAGGGGAAATGAGTGATGGTGGATTGAAGGAGAGGAAATTTTCTTACATATTCTTTAGATATATGAACATAAATTTTCTTGTCTACTCTTTTCAGGATTTTTGTTAAAAATTGTTACTGAAGATGGATATTTGCGGCTTCAACAGTTATTGAACGATAGGGTTTAGACGGAACTTCTTTCTTGCATTCCTAATAATGTCTCCGTGAAACAAGAAAATCAAGAGATCCTTGGCTAGAGCCAAAGACACTTCAATCCTTAAGTAAGCATAATTTGTTTTTAGGTGGAGTGCCCAAGTGAGGTTTATTCCCTATCTCTTTTTACCTTCCCTATGAGATTTATAAGCTTTTGCTTGCTGAGCTTTTCTCTTCACAAAATAAGGTCTTAAGCTTGCTCAATAGAATGTTATCACACACAACACATAAGTATGGGTTGAGTAGAACATATTGATTTGTTTTTGTTAAAGAAAATTTTGATCAATTCATCTTTTGATTCTCATACCTACTTTGCACACTTTGAGCACTTATTATGTTGGAAATTCATTGTTTAACACCTGAACTATTGATAAAATTTTCTTGTGTATTATCTAAATATTTTATCATACATTGAGGGGGAGAATCTCATTCTTTTTTGTAAAATTTTTACTTCTACATATTATGTGTTCTACTATTCATGGTCTTACATTCATTCACGGTGCATTCCGCGCTTCACTCATGATCATGGATGACATTCGAGGATAGTGATAGTTATAGAGGTGGTACTGTGAAGTTCTTAGATAGGTCCATTGTTTTTTAGCATTGCCCACTACTGTTCATATCTTCAATGTACATGGGTGATTGTTTTACTTAATTTAAATTCCATATTGCTGGATAATGTGATCGATCTTTCATTTAAAACCCTTTGTCATTTTGTGACCAAAAAAAAGGGAATGTTTTGTGGTCTTTAATGTCTTTAATAGGGAGAGTAATATTTTTTGATGTTGTGATTGATTAAAATAGTTGTGCTAATGTGTTTATTGGATATTTATTCAATTATTCATTTTTATGTTAATGTGAGTTTAAGTACTTTAATTCTCTATGCGTTTAATGGTTTGTTCATATTTCAGAGAACTGGTTAGACTCAGAACTTCATTTAAGCCTAGTGTGTGGTTTAATATGTTTATGTTGGGTTTTTGGGGTTTTAGTTTTTAACTTAAGCTTTTTGTTGTAATTTAGTTTTGTCACTGAATTGCCAAATTGGGAGTTTGTTAGGTTTTTAGTATTGGATAATTCAGTGTCAAAATATATTTGATTGTAAGTTTCATCTGAGTTCAGTTTAAAGATTTTGCTAAAAGAAGATATATCATCAATATGAAGATTCTGCTAAAAGAAGACATATCAGACTTAAGAGTTCGGACGACCAGAAGACATATCCAGACGGATCTTCCAAAAAGCATCAAAGTTTCTTCCTGTTCAAACGGCCTTTGATCATGTCCAGACAAGACCTGGCTTCTAGAGAGCTCCCTAGACTCTTCGTGTTCGGATGGCTAGTGATGATATCTGGACATGACTTATAGAGAGCTCCCCGGGACTCTTCGTGTTCGGACGGCTAGTGATGATATCTGGACAGGTCTTACAAAGAATTCCCATATTTTGTCTTGTCCGGATAGTGCGGCATCATGTCCAGACAGGTGGGGCATTCAGGGTCGCTTATCCCTAGTTGTGTCTAGACGCCTTATAGCCCTAACTGGATTCTACCGCCTTTTATTCCTATTTCATTTATAACTAGGTTTTCTACATAAGTCTATTTAAGGGACTTATAGGCACGAATTTATTAAGGATTCTACTCTGGAATTCAGTGTGCTAAGAGAGGGTTTTAGACCTAAAGTGTTAACGATATATTTTTCTTACAGATTTTGTTATTGTTTAACCATCAACTTTAAACAACTGAAGCCAACTGGAGTTCCGGTAAAAGAAATCAAGTAGAAGAGTTTTCCAGATGTTTTGGGGGGCTACTTGGGTAGAAATCAAGTGGGTCACTTATCTTATGCAAGAGAGTGTCAACTTCAAAGGTTTTCTACGTGTGAACTTTTTGTAACCTTTATTCTTTTACAGTAGATTGATTTCTGGGTTGGCTAACCTGGAATGTTTTTTTCTTTGAGTTTCAAAGAGTTTCTACTTCGTCGCCAAATATCTATGTAAAATGCTTTATTGTTTTTTATATTTTAGTGATTATTTGTTTGTGATTGATTCAATTTTCAATTCTGTATTATATTGGCATACACCTATTCAACCCTCCTTCTAGGTATTGTTTGGAGTCTTACTATTATTTTTCATAGCTAATAAGATGAAATAAATATTCTACTTGCAAAAGGGTACGTATCACGTCTAGTCTAGACTTCACCTACAAAATTATGCCATCAACATTCGACAACTCGTCTCCCTCAGAGAAAAATCAACATCTATCCTTTTCATTTGTGTTTTTTTTCTTCTATTGTCTTTCTCACTGCTAATGTTAGACGTCCCCTAAGGTCTTCTCAATTGGCAATTAACTGGATATGTACGCTATTTACATGCATTGTTGGCCGAGATTAGGTCCTTTGACTAAACGTAAAGGATATGTATAAGAATCCACAGATCCGTTTGAATCCCATTAGCAATGTCGATTTCAAATTCCGAATCAGATATATACACAAGGAATATGCGCGTACGTATTTTCATTGGATAAGAAGGAATTTTCATTAATTTCCACCAGCTAGTTTTCTAAGTCTTTATATTGCTTCCATTCGTCAATGCCATAATAATTAATATTGTGACGCCACAAATATATACATTAGACTCCAGCTCAAGGCTTTGTTACAGTAACGCACATGCAACTGCACAAGTCATTCCATTAATTATTTTCAAATTCCTTGAACTTTTCAATTATATTTTCCTTCGTTTTTCAATTGGGAGACCGATTACATCTTAATACAATAAATTTATACTTTGATTTATAATCATCTATGTTCTGTTATCGTGCAGTACTCAAACCTATACGTACGTACGTAATACGTGAAAGGAAAAGAAGAGAAAAAAATGTTAAACACATGGAAGTGTTATAAGAGCACTTTATTCCGAATTGATTTTTTACTCACGTTCATGCTGGCATGCATGCCATCTAACGAGTGTTGAGTATGATCAAGTGGGAAACTGCTTTGCGTGCTTCCCAGCTACCAGCTAGCTCTTATGATTTCCAAGTGAAAAGTTTTATTTTCCTCTTCTCTTCTTTTATTCTATTCATTCTTTTTATTATTATTATTATTAAATATATTTTGATGAATTAGGTTTTTATAAACAAAACCTTCTCATTTGACATCTTCAGCAATCAAGATTCGGTTGTTAATTGACCAAAGCTCCTTTACAAATATGTTACGGCATTGAAGTGGCATGGCCCAATCACACGATTAGATCGATAACCATCAGAAGAGAAGAAATCAACACGAGATTAAAAGTCTACAGTAGTTGTTGAAGAACTTGGTACTTTAGTATTAAGTCCATAACCACTGAAGACTTGTTGTAGCACAACCATTGACCAGTTCAATAGCTGTTATCTATAAATAGACATGTTTCCCATACAATATTTCTCACCCATCACCGAAGCTTAGATATGTCGATGAAAGGAGTCCATTTTGTTGCAATTGTTGCTCTCTTGTCTCTGGTATCCTCCCTTGTCTCTGCCTACGATCCCAGCCCTCTTCAGGACATTTGTGTAGCAGTTGATGACCCCAAGTCTGCTGGTATTTACTTTTTTGCTTATCAACATTCTGCTTAGAGCAACACTATCGTTATTGGTTTCTTACTCTTGTATGAGATCTTGCAAACTATTATTATGACCGTATCATTTTTTTTTTTCCCTTTTAATGCTAACAAATATTTATTTCCTGCAGTGTTCGTTAATGGAAAATTCTGCAAAGATTTGGAACAAGCCAAGGCCGAAGATTTCTTCTTCTCAGGGCTCCAAAATCCTGGAAATACAGACAATCGAATTGGGTCGAATGTTACTGCTGTGAATGTGCAACACATACCAGGCCTCAACACTCTAGGCATATCTTTGGCTCGCATTGACTTTGCACCATATGGCGAAAATCCTCCCCACACTCACCCTCGTGGCACTGAGATTCTGGTAGTCTTTGAAGGTTCTCTGCTAGTCGGATTTGTCACATCCAACACTGAGAACCGTCTTTTCACCAAGGTTTTAAACAAGGGAGATGTCTTTGTATTCCCAATTGGTCTCATTCACTTCCAATTCAACGTGGGACACTCCAATGCTATAGCCTTTGCTGCTCTGAGTAGCCAAAATCCAGGTGTCATCACAATAGCAGACGCTGTTTTTGGATCTGATCCTCCCATCAATCCTGATGTTCTTGCCAAGGCCTTCCAACTTGACAAGAAAATTATTGAAGATCTTCAGAAAAAGTTTGAATATAATAATTAGAGAAACTTATGAAAATGTTATGAACCGTTTTCCTCATTCCATCATAACAATATTAAAATAAACGGTTGCTTAAAATAAAAGGCTGCTTATGTAACTCTCTCTAGGTGGAGTACTTGGAGTATAAAATAATGTTTAGATTTGTTGAGCATATCTCTCTCTCTCTCTCTCTCTCTCTCTCTCTTTCTATCTCTGCACGTTTGTAAAACAAAAGATATACACTACAAGAAATTCGCTCATTAGCGTCGACTCTTAGTGGACGCTAAAAACTTGACGCTGATGATCACCGGTCAATCATCAACGTCGATCGAAGGGTTGACACTAATGATAGACTATTAGCGTCGACCTATGTCGACGCTAATGCTATATTTGGTTGACGCTAAAACGTGTAACACATAGATCATGAGTTGACGCTGATAGGTATACTATTAGCGTCGACACCTTGGTCGACGCTAATAGTCTATCATCAGCGTCGACTCGTGTAGATGCTGATACCCTAAAAATATTTTTTTAAAAAAAAAAAAATAATTAATAGACTATTAGCTTCGACTTAGTCGACGCTAATACCTTAAAAATTTTAAAAAAATAATAATAGGCTATTAGCGCCGACCTAGTTGACGCTAATATCCTAAAAAAAAATTAATAATAATAGGCTATTAGCGTCGACTAGGTTGACGCTAATACTCTAAAACATTTTTTAAAAAAAAAATTAAATAGAGCATTAGCGTCGACCGATATGAATTTAAATTATATATATATATATATATACCCATCAGTGGAGCTATGCCCACAATTATGGTTTTTATTTGTGATAAGTGAAAGGAAGAACCATGTCGATAAAGAAAACATCTCAAAAAAAAGGTTATGCACATCAAACCTAATGAAGAATGATGTTAACGGTCCAAAGTCAAAACTTCAATATATAGTTAACAGTTTTCGGAGCTCAAGTGCTCAACACTGTCCATTATATCATTTCAATTTCTTTGTCAAAAATATATAGAAACACTTAAAGGAATTTGAGATGCTGATGCGTTTGAAATATTTGACATACCTCTGAAAAAAATAAAGAATGATAAAGAAGCTCGGCAATAGATAAGATATCAAGGATTCAGAAAATTATCACATAAAAACGAAAGACTAACAATCTGACTCGGCAGAACAAGCCCTTTTCCGTTGAAACATATTTTCTGATTGTAGTAGTCAATTGACTCCTCAGCTGTTGGGAAGAACTGCAAAGAGATGCAAGTCCATATTTATAACAAACTATAAATGAAATAAATAGGTTATTGAAATTTCCACAAAACTCATTGTCACATCATGCAGGAACATAGTATGAATCTTACCTTCAAGAACAGAAGAAGACTGGAAATCATCATCCCTGTTCTTGCCATTCCAGCCTCGCAATGCACAACCACAACATTCTTATGTCCTCCTTCAACCACAAGTAAGCACTTTGGCAAAATGATATTATCAGTTGAATTGGAGGGCAATTATGGTCATCAAATGGTAAACAAGCCACCTGGAGAAAGAATTAAGAACTTGACATCTAAAATATAAGCAGCTGTCATAAAACTTTTTCCATAATGCCCATAATGTTGTCTTGTTAAACATTGTTGTCTATTTCACCAAGTAGGATCCACCTAGCAGGAAGTCTAAGCCTTTTTGCAATGACAAATATGATATGTGAATTCCTAACTAGCTGAAAGAGTCGCTTGAGAGCTATATGCAATACCTTACCAAGCTTAATCAGAGAGGCAAACACGAGAATGGCCTAACACAGCTAAGATCTCTGATTTAAATGATGTAAAGAATGTAAACTTATAGGAATTAGGACACACTATTGCATGGGGTTAAGTTGAAGGCCATAACTTCTCTTTGAACCAGCTATATATATTTGTCAAAGCATGAAAAAAAAAAACAAAAAGGAACGATTCCAACTTGTCTATGACTATATATGTGGGATGTTTAACCACAACTTAGTCAATATAGGGCGTAATTTGTTTAATTTCTCATAATATTACTTTAAAATTTTAAACTCATCTTTTTAATTTGAATTCAGACTTCTTCATATATCTAAAAGGGGTATTTCAGAAAAATTGGAATATAAATGCTTATTTTGGTTATTAAAATAAAGGGTGTACATGCAGATGCGATTATTTGAAATATCTGCAACCGCATCCCCTAAATGCGAATATTACTTTTACATATCCACATCCGCGCAATTCTTTTTACTGATCGCATCCATGTAGTTATTAGATGCGATTATTATCTACTATCCGCATATTAGGTAATGGGCTTATTTTAGTCTTTTAGGCATTCTTTTGGGTCTCTATTAGGACCTATTTTAAACAATTTTGAAAATAATTTAGACATATTTTTAGTTTTTTGGCTTGTTTTAAGTTTTTTAAGCCCCATAATCTTTTCAAAATATATTGATTTCACATTACTTTTACATGTTTGTCCTAAGTGTTGTATTATGTACGAGAAATTAAGCAATATATCCAACCAAACTAAAGTAAAAATAACCCATGCTTAATCCAAAACGACATTATTTTGGTACTAAACACCAAAACAACATTGTTTTCTTGAATTTATTAAAATCTCTCTCTCTCTCTCTCTCTCTCTCTCTCTCTCTATATATATATATATAAAGGGTATGAGGATCCAATTAGCATCACTTAAAACCGATATACATATAAAAGGTGTGCGGATGTGGTTAGTATCAATACCTAAAACCGCTATCCACATAAGCGTACGTGGATAATGAATTTTGCTAACCGTATCCATATACGCATGCAAGGATAGTTGCGGATAGCGAATACGGGCAGTTAATATCCGCCTGCATGTTCATCCCTAATTAAAATACCGATCATTAACTCATAAATTGTAAGTTTTCATATTATGAGGCAATGAAACTAGAGGGGGAGTTTCAACACAGTAATTATTTTCCTAATGATCTTTCATATTTTTAAGTACATCAATTTATTTCTTATTTATTACAAGGTACATACTTAGTGACCATGGCCATGTGACATTCACGTGATTCACTTCCCATTAAAAATTTAGCCTCCGGTTTTATAGAAGGCATTTGCATCATTTGAAAAGTTTGAGGATAAATTAACTAAAAACTTTAATCTAGGGTGTTTTTTTTTTTTTTTTTTTTTTAAATATCCAATTGGTACCTCAATTTCAAGCGTTTTTAAATTTAGTACCTGAGTTTTCATTTGTATCATAGGTGGTACCTGAAGTTAAGGGTAAAAACCCATTTAGTACCTCTGTTAAATTTTTCTTCCAAATTTTAACAGCTGACACGTGGCACTATATAAATAAAATAAAATAAAATAAAAAATCTTTTAAAAAATTAAAATAAATTTTTTTTGAAAACATAAAAAAAAAAAAAAAAAAAATTGATGGGTTTTGGCCCTTTGGGGTGGCCGAACCACACCCATGAGCCACGGGGGTGGTTCGGCCACCCCCATGGGCAAACCCTTAAATTTGTTTTTATGGGTTTTGGCCCTTGGGGGTGGCCGAACCACCCCCATGGACAAACCCTCATTTTTTATTTTTTTTATTTTTTTATTTTTTATGGGTTTTAGTAAAGCCTCATCAACAGTGACTTTATTTGTGGTGCGGAATTATGGTATATAATTTAGATATTATATTTAGAAATTCAATATATTATGAATTTGTAAACAAGTAAAGTTTAATTTACATATTTCGTGATTTAACAAAAGAGAGAAACAAGAAATAAAATGATGTTAGAAGCCAAGACCTATTCAATCACTACTCATAACTAAGTCTTGACCTAAGAATTTAAACTCATCTCGAGCTCATTTGAAGAAACAAACCATTAAAAAAAAAAAAAAAAATCCAAAATCTATGTAGTTCTTAAGCTTGCACAAATTAATAGTCCAATTACTTGTCAAAATAAAAATATAAAAAAGAGAAAGACTATCAAAGCCTTACATTCATGCATATCGCCACACCATCTTTCATTCCAAACACACAAACCTCCACATTAAATTGGCGATGTTTGACACCCTCCTGTAAAATCAACTTCCTCGGTGATACCGATCCTCCTTTGTACCTGATCATAACAAAGACAAATATGTTAGTGACTCCTTTTCTAGAATTACTACCATTTCATTATTCCTCCAACTAAATCTATCTTATTTTCGCTTCAAATCAACAAATAACCTTCAAAATAAAAAAATAAATAATAATAATAAAAAAAAAAAAAAAAAAAAAAAAAAAGATAGGCAGAATCAGACAGCAACAGTATTTAGATTAGAGAAAAACATAAATATAAATATTACCAATCAAAAAGCTTTTCCCAAATTTCTTGAGGAACTAAAATGAAGTTATTTACCAGCTCCATGAATTTTTTCCAACCCCAGTCATGCTCTTTCTTCCAAAATCGATGTAATGTATCTGCAGAACATACATTTAATCAATCGCATCAATGCAAAAAAAAAAAAAAAAAAAATCCACACAACTAAACCCAAAATTAACCAACGAACCAACCAGAATATTTTGATTTCTTTGGATCTTTATTCACAACAGCTATAGTAAACTCTGCAAAATGGCTCCAGCCTGTTCCCCAAACAAAAGGAAGCTACATGATTACAAGCAGACAGAACCAAGAACAATACACACGACTGAAAAATTCCAAACTCATTAACATATCAAACCTGGAGCTGGAAGAAGCTTGTCGTGATTAGCAACACAGAGAAACAAAGAAAGATGATTGCAGACATCACAACCCTGGGGATAAATTACCTGCCACAAATAGCAAAAAGCTAAAGACAAAGACTAAAAGGTTTGGAACTTAAATGTAATTAACAGTTTTGCAAGATATCCTCATTTCCATTACTGTATCTACCATACGTACCCTATGAATTGTAGCAAGCACATGGAGTATTATAACAAAACCCAAACCTTTTCCATGCCTAAAACCATAACTCCTCTTTGGTAGCTAGGCTGCGATAAAGGAGAAGGAACGCACGCACGCTTGCTAATAGCCAATACCATCAAAATTTACCGCGAAAAACTTATGAGTTGGATGTGGGAGTGTTCAAGTTATCAATAGGCTCGGTAACCAGAGAAAATCAGAACACAGGGCATGGAGAAGGAGAAACTGAAATCAAAATAAAAAAGAAATGTGAACAAACATACATAGTACACATGAAAGAGAAATCTAGAAATGATGAGTTATAATGAATATAAAGTGTGTAAATTCATCCACATAATCAATAGTCAATGATTATAAATGAACAATCAAGCCAGGGTAACAACCGTATATATGCAAGCAAAGAGTCAAGATGCATGATTAGATAAAATCATAACGCTTGGTAAGAAAAAGGGAGCTCGCTACAAATGCATTCAAAAATTAAGCACCACACCAAGACATTACCAATTAAGAACTTAACCGAGTGCACACTAATAAGGCAATAAAGAACTAAATGAAAAGACACATTATGGAATAGAAGATAGGTTAGCAAACTGCATGAGCTCCATTCATCTAAAATGGGTAGGGGAAAAAAGGCCTAACAGAACAAAACACAACCCAAGCTAGATCGAACAAATTCGCAATTGAAACAAGTACAAGCTGGCAATTAAAACCAACCGGCAACTATATACTAAAACAAGTATAGAGAAGTTGCAATAGAAAGTGGAGGGAAGATTAAGAAACACTGCAGCTATTTTGCACATTAATTAAACTAAAACCAGCTACCAGAGTGAACATTAATACACTATCACAAGCACAATATAATTCCATCAACCAAGTAAAGCTCATCTTAATTATCAATTAAATCACAAACAAAGAAACAAACCTTACTATCAGAATCCAAGACCGACTCCAAATCCAAAATACGACCCAACTCCACCAACGAATCCGAGAACACTTCCCTCCTACACGACCCAAACACGATGTCACCTGCAATAACAACAACAGTAACATAGCAAACTCAGCACCAAAAATCATGAGCTTATTATAGTACTTGGTAATCGTGAGCTTATTATAGTATTTAGTTATGAATCAAACAGCGTAACCAAAAAGAATCAAACAAAACCCAACTTCCAAATATTTTTAATCTGTCTTTGGTCACCTGAACTAAACAGTAAACACGATTAGCCGCGTCAAGCTTAGCTACTAAAAGCAAGCGTAAAACCCTACTTCCTACCATTTGCTACATGTTCTCAGCAACCAAACAAACACGACACAAAAATATAGAACTCCGAAAAAGGGTTTCCGAAACTATGAAATTACCTCCCGAAACCTCTCGAACTACTCGTCGGAGCCGATCTTGAGGACGTGAAAGATCTTGAAGAAGAAGAAGAAGACCCAAAGCAAGGACAAGTACAGGAACTCAAGAAGAAAAATTACCTGAAGCAAGAGGTTCTGGCAGACGGAGCAACCCATACGGCAGCTTCGTTTCTCCCTTGTTCTCCCTCACTGTGCAGGTCTTTCTCTCTTATTTTTCTTTGCAGCGACGCCACTCCCTTTTGATCTCTCTGTGCGTCAAACCAAAGCAGAAATGAAAGAAATTTTTTTATCTATATATATGTGTGAGTCTGTGTATATAGAAAAACATACGAGTGTATGTTATACATAAAAGACTTACTTACATGATGGGTTGAAGATTTAGGGCATTGAGGAAGGCGAAATTGTAGGGCTGAGGAAGGCGATATTGCAGAATATTGAGGAAGGCAAAACGCGCGATTTCTTGACCGATTGAAGAGATACAAAGCAGGGCGCACCAAAAAAACGAGGAAAACAGGAATTTTGCGGGCGAGTTGATAACTAACATCGTCCTTCCTTCCTAATTGAGATTTCACAAATGCAGGAAAAATCCGGCGCGATTTCCGGATGATTTTGTAGAAGAAATCGTCCTTCGATATGGCTTCGTGAGTGCGTCGAACACGAAAGAAGAAAAAAACAAACAAAACATGCTGGAAGAAGAAAGAAAGAGGGGCGAAAAGTCTAAAAACCCACTGATTCATATGAAAACGAATAAGGCCAACACGGTCAAAGCACACGCTGAATAAAAAAATGAGAAAAAAATGAAAAGACTAAAAAGGCCCCCCAGAGAAGAACAAATCTTTAGAAAGAAAAGGGCACAACAGTAGTTTAATATTAAAAAGACCCAAAAGCCCATATTTGCTTTTAAAGTCAAAGGATTTAAAGGGGTAAAAACGTAAAACTAAGGCAAGAATGAAAAGACTAAAACATCCCTTAGAAAAACTCAAATCTGTACAAACTTAGGGGGTAAAAAACTATTTTCAATGAAAAAGACAAAAATGCCCAACAAATTTTTTTACCGAAGGATCTCAGGGGTACAATAGTAATTTAAAATCAAGGAACATCTTGAAAGACAAAAATACCCCTACCTGTTTTGAATCCAATAAGAAAGGTTCAGGGCAGAATCGTAATTTCATAGGGGTGCAACAAAAATTCACTGTTCACAAGTTCAAATAAATTGGTACTATTCGAAGGCCTTCACCGCATATTCTATATCTCTAAAGTAAAGATATATGCAGTTATGTACTTAAAACCCTCAATTTGAAGAAAAAATTTGTGATGAGTTTGTATAGCATCCAGATGGAGATCCACTCCCGCACAGAAAAGAGTAAGTGATTATAGCTCTATAAGCTAGCTAGTTAACTACATATATATATATATGAGAAAAACAAGGATTTTAATTGAACTCTTCCCATTTCATCACGATTACACAATATATATATATATATATAAATATTATATGCACAACAAACCAATGGAAAGGAGAAATGGCATGCAACAATCCAATGCCTGAAGTGCCTTGAAAGTATTTTTCAGACCTCCATAGAAAAATATCACGTTTATGTTCCATATGATATGTCAACGAGATTAATGGTGGATTTACGTACGAGTAGTCCACTGTGAATATTCATCTACGTATGTACACACTGAATTGAATATAGCCCAAACTCCAGAGAGAATTATGGCTGATCGAGGGTTCCTAAAATCTTCTTTGCTTTCAAACCTTGGCAACTCAAACGGTCACCTTTAGCCAACATCCAAGGTTGGTACGGTGAATGGTTGCATGTAGTGAATTATGAATTATGATGATTGTAGTGAATCTAGTAGCTAGTGATGATAATATTGGAATATTATTAGAGATAGTGACAAAAAGATCTGCCCTTGCAGAGTATTAATTAATATTTGTAGAAACTTTTTTTTTTCTTTTATAATTATCCTCTCATGCTAACGTGATGTAGAGCATGCAAATAGGAGTGAAGAGAATATATGTTCTCAAGTACAAACGTTCAACTCGCAAGTTGAAGAGGAAAAACGAACTTTCGTTCAATAGTAATCAATCGTCCCCTTTCTTCTTACATAGCATTCATAATTATAGTGAAGCCCTAGTGACTTGTGAATGAATAAAATAATAGTAAAAGATATCATCAAATCCTCATTAATGAGAGGAGATTTGATGGACAAGGTAATCCACTAATTTAAGGAAAAGTACTACAAGATAATTATCAAAAATAAAATATGAAAGTCAACAACTCTTCCATGATTTCTGTACAGAATCCCAGAAAATCTGCTCGGCTGATCCTTCCGCAGGAGTCTTCTACTTCAATTTACCGAGCTAGGACTCAGTTATTTTCCGAGATTGGATCTCGGCTTTTTATCAAGACCGCTCCCAACACACCGGTCTCGGTTATTTGCTGAGTGAGACCGAGATGTGGCTCAGTCATTTACCGAGTGGATCCAAGATGGGTCTCGGATATTAATCGAGGCAGTTTTTAACTCCACTCAGCTATTTTCCGATCCAAAATCCCTTTCTCCGGTATTTTCTCTTGATGGCAATTGACAACTTAGAAGATCTTTCGCAACGTCAATATAGGAATCTTTATTATTCGGCAATCTTATTAATTAAGATATTCGGTATATTCTGCTTATCTCGGCCTCGGCATATTATTTCCATTTCGGAGTATTCTAATCATCTCGTGTAACACTCCAAATTTTAAGATGGGACGTCTTAAATAGAATTTAAGATCTATGCCGATCAATTCAAACTTTTAATTGGTCGATCGACATTATTCTGATAATTGTCTATTTATGCGTCACCTGTTCTTAATTGATAAATAGACAAACCTAAATATCTGATAAAATATATGAGATAATAATATTCTTAATATTATTATATGAGAATATTTATTGGAATAATATATACAAGATTATTGTGTAATATTTATTGTACATAATATTCTTTTGGTCTAATATTATTCAATGTAATAATATTATTAGTGTAATAATGTTATTCAAAAACTAACATTAATTATGAAATGAACTGAGTTCAAAACAGATTTTAATTATACCCTAATGAGTTAAATTAAATGGTAAAGACATGATATAAAAATACCCGAAAAATATCTTATATGTAGATTAATTGAATTTGCAGATTAATTGAATATGAGTGAAAGAATCTTCTGCATAATCCCTATGCGTCATCCTTGTGACTCACCCTTTGAGCTGTACCTGTCATGATTATTCCTGACTCACCCTCACTGTTGCCAACTTGAGCTGCAAGTTCTCCTCCTCCTATATAACTGAGGCTTTGCCCCTTATGTTCCGTGCACTCCTCTCTCTTATTCTTTGTTACTCTTTCTTTCTTCTTCTTGTTTGTCCGGATAACAGAGAGAGAGAGAGAGAGAAGGAGAGTCTGAGAGAGACACTGAGTAAGACCCAAGCCTTCCTCTTTCCTTATTCTTTTTCTTCTCTTCTCTTCTCTTTCCTTCTTCTTGTTTTCTTCTTTCTCAGTTTCGTTCAAGAGACACAGAGACTATGAGAGAGGGAGAGAGTCAAATTGAAGGAGAGTGAGAGAAAGAGAGATCGAAACACTGAGAGGGAGAGAACCAGAGATGACCCGTGACCCGGAGAACCCATGACCCGAACCCCTTCTTTCCCTTTCCGTGATTCTTCTTCTTTCCTCCTTGTCTGGCCGAAAAAGAGAGGAAAGAGATCGGGAGGCAGAGATTCATGGAGAGCCGAGAACCTGTAAAGCTGAACCCGTCAACATCGCCGGAGAAGAGGGACCTAAACCCGATTTCCGGTGGGTCAACGGCAGGTCAACAGTGGGTCGTCGGAGGATGCATTTCCCGGTGAGATTATAGGAGATTTTCGGCGATTCTTCGTTGGATTTTCACAGAAAATCCTTAAAGTAATTTCTTGTGATTTGGCTTAATTAAATCAATTTATTGTTGATTTGATTTGGGTTGTGGTTGGACTAATTAATTGGGTATTTTTGGTGTTATTGGTTTTGTTGGTTGGGTACTAAGCGTGCGTGTGTAGGTGATCGGCCTTGCCCCTGTTTTGGGTTCCCTGTCTCGACCAGCTGTGTGACTGCAAGGTGGCCAAGAGATTACTGGTATGGGTGGCCGAATGAATTTATTGTTGGGTTTTTGTGTATCTGGCCGGTTGTAGTGATTCAGCCAATTTAGTGTATGTGTGTGTCTCGGCTGAGCCATGTTTTGTGTCTCGGTGGTTAGTATTTTAGCTAATTGTGATTTGAGTTGAATTTGATGATGTAGAAGCCGTATGGATTACAGATTATGCGTATTTTTGGTGTCCACTTCCTCTGTCCAGATCATGTTTCCAGTATGTAGTAATGTTTGGCCAAATGGTTTTAGTTAATAAATGGTGATGATTGGGTTTGATTTGTGTGCGGCCATTGATGATAGTTTTGTGGGTTGGAGTAGGTTGGATCTCGTGTTTTGGGTGTTGGGTGATTTATGAGTTTGGACTGTATGGTGATGTTGGGTACCTTGTTGGTTTCGGCTGTGTGTGTGTATTGGCAGGAGGGGTTTTGGGTTCTGAATATCTTGGATTGGTTATGATTATAGAATTTTGGATATTTAGGCTTTGTAGCTTCTTTGGTCAAGTAGTTGTGAGAAGTTAATTGGCCTTTTAGTCTTGGGGTTTGATCAGTTATAGGTATATTGGTTTGATATAATTTTTATAGAAGTCAGGTTTAGGTGGTATTATTGAATAATAATAATAATATTATGTGAAGAAATTATATAAATAGAGTTAGCATTTATGGATGATGATGTTAACACTTTATGTGTATACATATTTATTTATTGCAGATAACGAGTTAAGCGACTGCGGATGTAACAGTAAGTATCTTTATACTTACTAAGGACGAAGCTAGTGGATTTTTCCATAATATTATGTTTACTGCTTTATTTAATTTGTTTGCGCATGTGTAATTTACATGTTTTATATTTTAATTAAACTGATTAATAACAAAGCTGGTGAATGCAGCGGGGGTCAAAGGTATTGCCAGTGGCACCTTAAGTTCCCACAAAGATAATAATAATCAAATGCTGTAACCATAGGTTTACAGGCCAGCTGGGACCTTAGGTTCCTAGCCCCAGATAAAATAAGCTTTAAGTGAGAGTTGGCTAATACAGTGGGGGGTGAAGGTATTGCCAGCTGGGACCGTAGGTTCCCACAACACGCTAAGACGGACCGTAGGTTCCATAACGAGAGAAGTGCAAAAGATGATAATAAAACTTTGCATATAAAACTGTCATATTATTACGTTATGGTATGTTTATATTCAATTTATGTCTATGATTCGCGACTGTATACCATATATTGTATATACATGTGATTATAAAGCCATATTTGCATTGTGTTGCATTCATTATATTATGGGAAACAATGGACTCACTTTAGTAGTTTGTGTTTTTGTATATATATATATTGGTGCAGGTTTGTAGACAAAGATTAGTGCCGAAGAGGTTTTAAAGCTAAGGATGCATAGATTGTATTTTGTTTATAGTTTTCTATGTTTATAACATTTTATGTTGACAAGATTGCTAATAATTTTCATGTATTCTCTTGTATCACTATTGACACATGTTTTCATGTATTTGTTCTAAGTATTCTCTAATGGATGTCTAGAGGTATTTTAGTTAGAAGCTCTGTGTTATTTAATTCCAAGTCAGTTGGATATACTATATTTCGCTGCCAAATCTTAACTCTGATAATGATTGTAGTAAAGTCACGTGAAAATAGAAAATTATTTTCACTTACACCTTTTTGTAAAAGGCGAGGCGTAACGGTTTGGTATCAAAGCAGTTTGCTCTGAGGATCGATGGACTTGACCTTAAGAGTTTAGAAATGACACAAGATCTGTAGGTATAAACCAAATTTTTGAAAAAAAATACTTTGTGTGAATTTTGATGTTGTGTGATGTATGCTTATTTATGCTTCCATCCTTGGATGGGTTATGAATGTATGATCTCAATGTTTTGCTATATATTTGAAAACATATTAATCTGATTTGCATACTAAGTGAAAATTGTACTAAGAAAATGATTTTGAAATGAGGAAAATGTTTTAAGAATAAAATTTCAATATTTGTTACCTTGGTTGCAAAAATAAGGTTTAGATGTGATAAAAACATCTTAAAAAGTTTTGTGAAAATAATAAAAATATGCATATTTGTATTTTTGTTTACGAATTAAATATTTGTATCTGGATAAGAAACACTCTTTCAGGTACTACTAATATGGTTCAAAAAGATTTTGAAATATGCTTAAAAAAGATTTTGGAACACAATGGAGTTTTATGAAAACAAAGGATTAATAAGTAGAAGCTTTTAAAATATATATGGCACATAGTGCTCCTTTGATTCTATTTATAAATAAATGTCATCAGTTTTTCGTATATGACCTAGAGTTTAAAATCTATAATTTTATATGTATTCAATTAATATTGCAAGTTTATTTGATCTCTCTACAAAGCTACTAGATAAATGATTGTTTTAACATTTGATAAGCATCTTGTTATCAAGGTCTAATAGATTTAGATATCTTAGTGCAGAGACCTCCCACCCTGATGACGATCCCAGTGTAAGATGGATAAGAAACCTGAGGTATGTAAATAGAAGTAATTTCATGATTAAGATGATTTGATATCTAGTATTATCTTGAGGTATAGTCATGAAATGCTTTTTGGAGATATAGATTACAGAATCTAGATGCTTAATACCTTGACAAAATTTATGGATATTAAGTTGATAAATTTATTAAGCGAATATTTCATGTGCTTAAAGATAATATTTTCTATGACCATAATAAGGATAACTTGAGGATCAAAAGATAAACATTGGGGCTTTGAGGATTATCCGATTGACTCTAGAATGTAAGAAAAGATATGTTATGACTGATTCCAAATCTGGTATCTTTTGAAAATAAGTGTATAAAGCGTAGATTACTGATTTATATATATTTGAGGAAATTAATTGATTGAATAATTTGATGATATTTGGAGGGATTATCTTTCTGTGCATCTTGGAGAAGTTTGAATCTATTAATTGATGAATTGTTGAGGTTTTCCAGAGCTTAGGTTAAATTAAATTTTGAATATGTGATTCATTTATTCTCTTTGAAAACATTGCTTGATGGATAGATATTTTAATTATCAGATTTGAGGATAGATTGACTACATAATTAAGTTGGATTGATATTAAGGATCTAAGCTAATGATTTTCGAGGATGATAGTATTTAAACGGGGGTAAGGAAAAGGTCATGGTACTATATAAAGAAATAAGGAAATAAAAGTTTGAGGAATTGTGATGATTTTATAAGACCATATCTTTTTCCTCGCACATCTTTGATAGGATTGATTAAAGGTTATCAAGGAAATGTGAGAAGCTCAGAAAGAAGACTGCAATGTTTGAGGTATGAACTGTTGATCATTCAGGTATCTTGGGATTTACATTGCTGAGAACTTGATAAGGATTATTGCATATGATGATTCAATCGGTAGATTTTGAAATTATTTAAGCAATAAAATTGCTGATTAAAACCATTGGTGATAGGAATTTTGCGATCATTAAGGAATTACTCTTTTGAAAAGATATTGATATCCAAGCCTTTCCTTTTGAGGTATAGATTGATATTCATAGCATATGATGTCCATGAATGATTTGCTTTTAGTCCTAAGTCATACGAAATAGTAAGATGAAAGATCTCATATTGTAACCAACATTAGATTCATTGTCTTCTTCTCTATCACTTGAATGGTCGATTAATTATCCTTGCCACTGTGTTTGTTTGATTGATTGATTAATTGTTCTTCGTCATAATTGAACAACGATGAGGACGACATCAACAAAGGCTTGCAACATTCGGAACCAAGAAAGATTTTCCACACCATTGAAGGATAACAGAAACCCTTATGTCTTGGTAAGCCGCGCCTTGAAATGGGTAATCTTCTCTTAATCTTCGCAAACACAAACCAATGGGTTAAAGACTAGCCTAAAGAAACACCAAAAAGAAGCAATGGACAGCAAGATTAGAATTACGCATACCTATGCTCACACCAAGAAGATCAAGAGTTAATACGATACAAGTTTGCTATTGGATAAGCATACAAGGTAAGTACGTAAACCTTCTTGGTTATATTTAAAATTGAGTAGAGCTAGTACTCAACTTTTTGAATTAAGAATTTATATCCTTAAGAAGTACAACATTAGCAGGATAGCTTTATTCATATAGGGTTAGTACTCACCAAGACTTTTGGATATATATATATATATATATAGCTATGAAGTTGGTTTAATTTTGACACTCTTGATTCCTAGTTTTAGTTATGGTAAACTTGAGGATGAGTTTAAGTTGCTTTGGTTACTGAATTGTGATCATAGTAATTATAAATCTTAGTCAAATGAATGGAGGAATTCTATGGTGATATTTTAGATAATCTGAGATAGATGATTTTTAATTGAGGATTTACAAATTGACGTCTCATTGGCTAAACTTGAAGATTTACAGAGATTAAATATTGATCTTATGGTATTCGCCAAATATTGAAATTTGATGATAGATTGATATTTTTGAGGTAATCTTTAATTTCTAAGTTATGAGATATGATTCGAGTTACTGAAAGGATTTTGATGACCTTGTAGAAAAGGACTTAAGTGTTTGATATTGGAAAGCAATACATTAAAATAAATCCATTCTTGAAGTTCATTTGGATAGAAATTTTGTTTATGGATTTATAGTATTAAATTTTTTGGAATCATGATAGAATGATTATGACAACTTGGAGACTAGGTCATGATATACCACTGATATCGATGCCTAGTTGAAATTTAGGAAAGTGAAAAATGCTACGTGGTAAAAAAAATGAAGATTGTTCCTAAATCAGGTGACTGATTTTGACGTTTGATGTGATACCTTATTGATTTTGGAATGATTGATTTCTTGAATTGACTATTAAATAAATGTTTGATTACTAGCTGATCTATATCGAGGTTAAACCTTGCAGTGGAATGCAAGGAGGGTGTTTAAATTATAAATTGAGGTCTATGGACTAATTTGAAGATAGGATTTAATGACATTATTTTCTTACACCCTTTTTGTGGATAAAGAAGAACAAAAGAAAATTGATTGAATAAGGGTTATTTGTGGAACTTGATTTTAAGCCTTACACTCCAGTTAATGATATCATGAATTTTAAGGATAGTCATAACTGTTTAGACCAAAGTACTTATGATGCAATACAAATCTGAATTCGAGATAAATTTCTGAGATATATGATGTCAACCTAGTTGATTGGATGAGACGACTAACTATTTGAATATTGTCATTTAAAGAATCTCAAAGATTAAGATATGATTCAAGGTCAAACAACTGGGAAATCTATTTCAGTCTTCCACTAAGCCGCACTTGAGGATGATTGAGGTAAGTGATGCCTTGATTTGAAATTTTTGCTTAGCGTGATCTATTATTATAATATGATTTATGTTTCAAGGTCTGAAGAAATAAGGGCTAACTCTTATTTGAGGAATAGAAATAGTTAGACCTGGATTTATGTTAAATGATTTTTCTAATGGAAAGAAACTCCTACACCTAAGGAATAATTAAAGGACGTACCTTTAAACAAGATGTTGGACCCTGAATAAGATTCTTCCCTAAGATTGGTAGCTGGAATTTTCAATAACATAAGATGAAATTCCAGCAAATTACTTGAGGTATTTGGAAATACAATGATCTGGTCAGGTACTGCTAACACGGACGAATAAAGTCGATGAGGGTCTACGACTAGAGCAGATCTTTACATTGAAGCATAGAAATAGAAATGGAAATGATGTGGATGGTGAAGGTCAGATAGAAGAACATATAAGTTAGGGTGTTATGGCAAGATGATAGAAAATATGCATTATTTTTCCTTCCTTAGAACACTTTTAAGTGGTGATAGTTAGAGTAATTTATGTTCAACAATTAAGTTCTATGTTTTAAAATCTGACCCTTGACTCTAGATTTAGAAATCTAAATCTTCGTTTAGGAAAACTTTACAGTTTTCGAATTTCGATGACGAAAATCCATTAAGGGGGGAGGGATGTAACACTCCATATTTTAAGACGAGACGTCTTAAATAGAATTTATGATTTATGGCGATCAATTCACACTTTTAATTGCTTAATCGACATTATTCTAATAATTGTCTATTTATGCGTCACCTGTTCTTAATTGATAAATAGACAAACCTAAATATCTGATAAAATAGACGAGATAATAATATTCTTAATATTATTATATGAGAATATTTATTGGAATAATATATACAATATTATTGTGTAATATTT
This sequence comes from Alnus glutinosa, assembly GCF_958979055.1. Lineage (NCBI taxonomy): Eukaryota > Viridiplantae > Streptophyta > Magnoliopsida > Fagales > Betulaceae > Alnus > Alnus glutinosa. The sequence continues at coordinate 13,772,712 of NC_084890.1, forward strand.
ATTGTACATATTCTTTTGGCCTAATATTATTCAGTGTAATAATATTATCAGTGGAATAATGTTATTCAAAAATTAACATTAATTATGAAACGAACTGGGTTCAAAACAGATTTAAAAATATACCCTAATGAGTTAAATTAAATGGTAAAGGCCCTATATCAAAATACCTGGAAAATATCTTATATGCAGATTAATTGAATCTGCGGATTAATTGAATCTGGGTGAAAGAATCTTCTGTGTAATCCCTGTGCGTCATCCCTTGTGACTCACCCTTTGAGCTGTCCCCTGTCATGATAATTCCTGACTCACCCTCACCGTTGCCAACTTGAGCTGTAAGTTCTCCTCCTCCTATATAACTGAGGCTTTGCCCCTTATGTTCCGTGCACTCCTCTCTCTTATTCTTTGTTACTCTTTCTTTCTTCTTCTTGTTTGTCCGGATAACACAGAGAGAGAGAGAGAGAGAGAGAGAGAGAGAGAGAGAGAGAGAGAGAGAGAGAGAGAGAGAGAGAGAGAGAGAGAGAGAGAGAGAGAGAGAGAGAGAGACCCAAGCCTTCCTCTTTCCTTATTCTTTTTCTTCTCTTCTCCTCTCTTTCCTTCTTCTTTCTCAGTTTCGTTCAAGAGACACAGAGACTATGAGAGAGGGAGAGAGTGAAATTGAAGGAGAGTGAGAGAAACAGAGACCAAAACACTGAGAGGGAGAGAACCAGAGATGACTCGTGACCCGACGAACCCGGAGAACCCATGACCCGAACCCCTTCTTTCCCTTTCCGTGATTCTTTTTCTTTCGTCCTTGTCTGGCCGAAACAGAGAGGAAAGAGATCGCGAGGCAGAGATTCATGGAGAGCCGAGAACCCGTAAAGTTGAACCTGTCAACGCCGCCGGAGAAAAGGGATCCAGACCCGATTTCCGGTGGGTCATCGGCGGGTCAACAGTGGGTCGTCGGAGGATGCGTTCCCGGTGAGATTATAGGAGATTTTCGGCGATTCTTCATTGGATTTTCACAGAAAATCCTTAAGGTAATTTCTTGTGATTTGGCTTAATTAAATCAATTTATTGTTGATTTGATTTGGCTGTGGTTGGACTAATTAATTGGGTATTTTTGGTGTTATTGGTTTCAGTTGGTTGGGTACTAAGCGTGCGTGTGTGGGTGATCGGCCTTGCCCCTGTTTTGGGTTCCCTGTCTCGGCCAGCTGTGCGTATGTGTGTGGTGTTCTTCCTCTGTTTTGCCACTCAGCTAACTATGGGTGTGGGTGTTGAATTCTTGTAGTTATACTTTGATGGGTTTTGACTGCAAGTTGGCCAATTGATTACTGGTATGGGTGGCCGAATGAATTTCTTGTTGGGATTTTGTGTATCTGGCCGATTGAAGTGATTCAGCCAATTTAGTGTATGTGTGTGTCTCGGCTGAGCCATGTTTTGTGTCTCGGTGATTAGTATTTTAGCTAATTGTGGTTTGAGTTGGATTTGATGATGTAGAAGCTATATGGATTACAGATTATGCGTATTTTTGGTGTCCTCTTCCTCTGTCCAAATCATGTTTCCAGTATGTAGTAATGTTTGGCCAAATGGTTTTAGTTAATAAATGGTGATGATTGGGTTTGATTTGTGTGCGGCTATTGATGAAAGTTTTGTGGGTTGGAGTAGGTTGGATCTTGTGTTTTGGGTTTTGGGTGATTTATGAATTTGGACTGTATGGTGATTTTGGGTACCTTGTTGGTTTCGGCTATGTGTGTATTGGCATGAGGGGTTTCGGGTTCTGAATATCTTGGATTGGTTATGATTATAGAATTTTGGATATTTAGGCTTTGTAGCTTCTTTGGTCAAGTAGTTGTGAGAAGTTGATTGGTCTTTTAGTCTTGAGGTTTGATTAGTTATGGGTATATAGGTTTGATATAATTTTTATAGAAGTTAGGTTTAGGTGTTATTATTGAATAATAATAATAATATTATGTAAAGAAATTATATAAATAGAGTTAGGATTTGTGGATGATGATGTTAACACTTTATGTGTATACATATGTATTTATTACAGATAACGAGTTAAGAGACTGCGGGTGTAACAGTAAGTATCTTTATACTTACTAAGGACGAAGCTGATGGATTTTTCCATAATATTATGTTTACTGCTTTATTTAATTTGTTTGCGCATGTGTAATTTACATGTTTTATATTTTAATTAAACTGATTAATAACAAAGCTGGTGAATGCAGCGGGGGCCGAAGGTATTGCCAGTGGGACCTTAGGTTCCAGCAAAAATAATAATAATCAAATGCTGTAATCATAGGTTTACAGGCCAGCTGGGACCTTAGGTTCCTAGCCTCAGATAAAATAAGCTTTAAGTGAGAGTTGGCTAATACAGCGGGGGGTGAAGGTATTGTCAGCTGGGACCGTAGGTTCCCACAACACGCTAAGACGGACCGTAGGTTCCATCACGAGAGAAGTGCAAAAGATGATAATTAAACTTTGCATATAAAACTGTCATATTATTGTTTTATGGTATGTTTATATTCAATCTATGTCTATGATTCGCAACCGTAGACCATATATTATATATACATGATATTGGTGCAGGTTTATAGACAAAGATTAGTGCCGAAGAGGTTTTAAAGCTAATGATGCATAGATTGTATTTTGTTTATAGTTTTCTGTGTTTATAACATTTTATGTTGACAAGATTGCTAAAAATTTCCATTTATTCTCTTGTATCACTATTGACACATGTTTTCATGTATTTGTTCTAAGTATTCTTTAATGGATGTCTAGAGGTATTTTAGTTAGAAGCTCTGATGTGTTATTTAAGTCCAAGTCAGTTGGATATATTATATTTCGCTGCCAAATCTTAACTCTGATAATGATTGTAGTAATGTCACGTGAAAATAGAAAATTATTTTCACTTTCGCCTTTTTGTAAAAGGCGGGGCGGTACATCTCGACCTCGGGATCTTTTGGTCGTCTTGGCCTCGAAAACTTTGAGTCGACTCGAGAAATTTCATATCTGGACCTCGGCAACTTTACGTAGACTTGGCATCGGAATGCTCTTTCGATCTCGATCTCGATCTCGACCTCGACATCTTTTTCCTTTTATACTTCCAATGTCGGCAAATAGCTTTCCTCATGTTCATTCGATGCCAACGACACAATTGTCCATGAATAAGCCGATTTGGCCATAATTCCAATGTCACGTCGGACCCTCTCAGTAATAAGGGTATCTCGGGAACAAGATGGAAATCTTGTCCTACATCAGGCACCCCTTCTAACACAAAACTCGTCCTCGAGTTTTCTTGAAAGTATGGTTGTTCCTCCAGGAGTTGATTCTTGAATAGATAATTGCCAAGCGCCTCCATCACCTTAGTGATTTGCATCCACTGAATATGTTGTTCCCGAGATGGTGGACACCCTTCACGAGGTGGCGGGAGTGATTCTCCATATCTTCCGATGGTGCCCACCTCGACCATGATCGGAAGGTCTTCTGTCTTCTGCTGGCCATGATTCTCCCCCACTTTAGAAAAACTCGACCACGAGTTTTTGTTCAATTTAGTCTTGCCGAGTATGAGAATGAACCGCATCTGCAACATCCTTTTCTCCTTCCATTTAAACCCCATGTCGGCGAAGTGAGGAAGTCGTCTGAGCCTACTTCCCACCCTCGGTAAAACATGTATGCTAAATGGACACATAGTGTGTGTGTGTGTGTCGTCTCTTTGTTGAGGTACGATTGATGGTTGTTGCAAAATATAAGTGGCATGATCATCTTTATTAAATTTGGACAACTCACCTCTACCATGGTCACCATGAATTGTAATAGGACTCTCGTCATCTTCTCCACTTGGGTCGGCATTTTCCTTTGTCACAATTATGATGCCGGTGCCTTTTTGCCTCTCGTCCTCTCCTTCTGTGACGCTTCTTCCAAAATCTTCCTTTTGGCAATTTCTTTTATGTCCGAGCTGTCTGTGATGGGAAACACAACCTCCTTCACTGCAATCCGCCTTGGGTGTGAGCAGGTGGGGCTAGCGTCGTCATCGCCCATGCTTTGAGGTGGTTCAATGGGGTTGGTTGGGATGGGCCCGCTGACTCTGCTTCCCGGACCTCGGTTGGCAGGCGATAATTGTCACTGAGGCGGTGGTGAATGGGCTGTCACAGGCCTTGGTGTCAGACTGGATGTTTGTGAGGGCGTGAATTGCTGCGCCGCTCGCCATTCCTTCATGGTAAACGTAACAGCTTGTGGTGTAGGAACACAATCAACAAACGGCCGGCCACGAGTCATCTCGTCGACGCAATTCCGATTGTGATAGTGATGCCTTTTGCCGTTCAACCTAAGTATAGCGATGGTTTGTTCTATCTCCCGCATCATACGGTTAATATTACAAAGTCGCTGTCCTTGGGCGTCATAGGCTGCCCAAAGGGCCTGCACTCCCCGCTCTTCGTCGTCGGAGTGGTTTCCAGAGTTTCCGTTTCTTGTCATCAGACCAGGATAGTCAAGGCTCTGATATCAATCGACGTAGCGCGGGCGGATAGGAGTAAAGAGAATCTGTGTTCTCAAGCACAAACATTCAACTCGCAAGTTGAAGAGGATAAACAAACTTTCATTCAATAATAATCAATCGTTCCCTTTCTTCTTACATAGCATTCCTATTTATAGTGAAGCCCTAGTGACTTGTGAAGGAATAAAATAATAGTAAAAGATATCATCAAATCCTCATTAATGAGAGGAGATTTGATGGACAAGGTAATCCCCTGATTTAAGGAAAAGTACTACAAGATAATTATCAAAAATAAAATATGGAAGTCATCAACTCTTCCATGATTTTCGCACAGAATCCCAAGAAATCTGCTCGGCTGCCAGTAATGAATTCAAACCATAGGTGGCCGGTTTTTGCATTTATCTTCAAACACACCGTGAAGGAGGACGAGTTGAATTCTCTTCAACTTTCCATATTTACTCAAATCTCATATTAGTTCTTGTATAGTATATACAAGTGTTAATTATGGCATATTTTATCTATTGAACCCTATCCCTAGACATATACTATTTATAGTATATGTACGTATAGTTAGGGTTTACATTTGTGTACTACATACACATACAAAATTTATGCTTTACAAAATATATAGGTCAACTTGGGGGTTACTATTATTTACATAATGTATATATACCATCTATATACCCTAACCCTAGATTTTTGCTATATATATAAAAACTTTATACTTTAACAAATTATAACTACTTAATTAATTCAACATATATACTTTTTCTGCGTATATTTAATTTATTGAACTCTAACGTATAGTATATACACTTAGGGTTAGGGTTTATATTTGTATATTACAAATACAATATATATATATATATATATATATAGTAACGTGGCTAAATGACACTTTTCTGTACTATATATATACATTTTTAAATTATTCACATTAAAAAAAGGAATATTACTTTATATATTCCAACATATATGCTTTTTCTAGGTATATTTAATTTATTGAACTCTAATGTACCCTAGTTTAGTGCTATATATAGTATATATATATTTAGGGTTATGGTATAGTTTTAAGGTTAGGGTTTGTGTTTTAGGGCTTAGAGCTTAGGGTTTAGTATTATGTATAGTATATACACTTAGGGTTAGGGTTTGTATTTGTGTATTACAAATACAATATATATATATATATATATATATAAAGCATTTTAAATTTATATAAAATATTATACAATGCGTGACGTGGTTAAATGACATGTGGCACAATAGCCACGTGTTTACTCCCACGTCACACAATGGGCAACGTGTATAACTAATACACGTCGCCCATTCGCCACGTGTATTGGACCACATGGTAAATATTGGGCCAGGCATGCTGCGCAAGACAATTCTGCGCGCGCCACCTGCCCTGAAAAAATAATAATAATAATAAAAATTTGAAAAATAAAAATTCAAAAAATAAGATATTTTAAATGGGTAGCTTCCAGAGGCTACCCATTTCGACCGTATCTATCTATCTCTCTCACACAGCACAACCGTCCCCCGTCCCCCGTCCCCCGTCCACCACCACCGCGCATTCGGCCTCCCCTCCGGCAACCGTCTCCATCGTCCACTCCCTCTCACTCTCTCTCTCTCTCTCTCTCTCTCTCTCTCTCTCTAACCTAAAAGGCCTACCATCCGACCACCACCTCCGGCCAGCGACACAGCCCCTGTTAATGTTTTCTTTCACTCTCTCTCAGCTCAGTTCCCTCTCTCTCTCTCTCTCTCTCGATTTACACAATATTTTTAATGATTTTTTTTTCTCCAAAAATGCAGGTACACACAAGCAACCATCCTTACACTACAAAATTCACTTTGAGTAATTTTTACATTTTTGTCTTGATTTTTTTTTTTGCTATTTCTATGTTTTTTTTTTTTTTTGGAGGGGGGGGGGGGGGGGGGGGGGTTTAAATTGTTGATGTGAGACGATTTGTGATATATTTTAATGTGCTATTATGAATTTGGGGTGCGATTATGAATTTTGGTAATTTTGGGAAGAAAAAAAACAAAAAAAAAAAAACAAATTCGCCAAAATTTTAACTTTATAAAAATATGTTCGTAACCAACAATGACAAATGACAAATTAAAATTAAAATCGAAAATTGTAATCAATAATTTGTGTTATGAATATATATAAATTGTAATAAAAAAAATAGATAGTGCTTCTAATATATATAAATTGTGTTGTTTTTTTTGGAAAAAAATTTTAAACAAATTTTCCACCGTCCACCATTTACAATAATGTTTGTAATAAAAAATTTATAACAAATGTCATAAATAACCAATAGCAACGAATACGTTTTTCTCTTTCATTTTTAATTTTAACTGTTGATGTGAGGAGATTACAGATTTCTAAGAAGAATTTGGTATCGTCTGAGAAAAACAAAAAAAAAACAAAACAAAACAAAACAAAACAAAAAAACAAAAAACAAAACAAAACAAAAAAAAAAAATCAAAATTTCCCACATATGCATATATAAAAATAATATACGGAATCCCACATTTTAAAACAAACGCCAAATTTATACACTTTAATTGGCCACGTTCTTACCTTTTTTTTTTTATAAGTTTAATTTTTTATGTGAGAAGATTCTAAAAATTTTAAGGTAATATGAATATAGATGAATTTTATTGTCTTCGAAAAAAAAATGGATAACTTCACAAAAGGGTATCAACCTATAGGTCGTTTTGACGGAAGGACACTAAACTTCAAAAACTGTCAAACCCAGGTATTCAATTATCCTAAACTCTCACTTTAGGGTATTTCGTCTGGTTTAGGCGTTAAAACCAGACGGAATTGCAATCACGTGACATACACGTGACTTTTTCGGCCGTTTCTACCCGTTTTGCCCCCAACCTAAACTCTATGTTTTGCATATATCATTCAACCGTTTTGTATATTAAATAACATTTTAAAATCAGATTTTTCCCCAAATCGTTTTTGAACTCTCGTGAAAACCGAACTCCACCCGTTCGACAATATTTTGAGAAGAACCCTAACAGCGATGGTTCCCCGTTCGACAATGTTATTTAATTCTATTTTGTTTGCCATGTTGTTCATTTGTTTTTGTAGTTGGGTGGCTCCTCCAGTGCCCCACCTGTGGTCCATTCTACTGCACCAACCTCCAGTGCCCCATTTGTGGATCATCCCACTCAACCAACCTCTAGTGCCCCACCTGTGGATCAACCCACTGCACCAATACAAAGTGCCCCATCTTTTGGTAATCCAACAACTAGTAGGAGTCAAAAGAGGACAAGAGGAGAAGGTTTGATCACTTCATTCACACAGCATGGGGGTCAAAGTAGGAAGCAGGGCACTCTGGGTTTGGCCACTAGGACAAGAGCATCTGCAAGATTGAGATCAAGTGCTACACAAGCTAGCAACCCAAATAGTAGAGGCAAGCTTGTAGTTGATCTCACTAGGGACCTCGTTGGACCATCCAAAATCCCAGGGAGTGGACCTGCATGCTCATGGGGTCCTCCAAAAGGTGGCATCACTTTTAGAGTTGCCTCCCCCACCCCTTGATTTTGATATTAGCAAATTGAAAACATCTACTAACATTCCGCCGCCTGGTGTTGAAGGAATTGTAGAGATAAACAAGGGTAAGACCATTGGAAGAAAACATGACAAAGGGAAGAAGAAGATTTGGCAAGTCTAATGTGTGTTGTTTGTTGGTTATGTAATTTGGGGTTAACGTTTTTGAAAGGTCATGAACAGCATGGTTATGATGGTTATGTTCTTGTAGTTTGACTTATGATATTTTTTTGGAAGGTCATGAACAAGGGTGTAATTTGATGGTTATGTTATTGTAGTTTGACTTATGTAAGTTTTTTGGAAGGGCATGAACATGGGTGTAATTTGATGGTTATGTTATTGTAGTTTGATTTATGATATTTTTTTGGAAGGTCATGAATAGGGGGTTATGTTATTGTAGTTTTTGGAAGGCCATTTGTTGTTTTCTACATTGGTTCATTTGTGTATGGAAGGGCAGTTGTGCATTATGTGGTCAATCATATTTGTATGCTATTTGTGCATTGATGCTTATGTTGGTACCATGCCAAACAGGCAGCATGAGTTACAAATGACACGGTACCAACATTTCACATGGTTCTTGTTTGGCAGCAACATTGCACATGGATTACACATTACAAATTTGCAAATGGATTATACCATTACAAAATTCATACAACAAGTTTCGGAACATTTCAAAGTTAACCCAAAATGAGCAATCCCTACAACATATGCATCACAATTTCTTAATGCTCAATGCAACATCATCCTTGATGTAGGCCAATCTCTATTAAACCAAAGATACAACATAAAAATCATCCATGAACAAAGCAATGCAAATTTGTACTTCCTCTCTACTGCCCGAATCTTCTTCTTCTGTTTATCTACTTTGGACTTGTATTTCTCAGCTACATTCCTGCATTTATCTGCTTCATTCTTGCTTCTCTCAGCTTCAATCTTGCATCTCTCAGCTTCAGTCTTATATTTATCAACTTCAGCCGAGATCTTTGTTCCACTCTGTTCCCGTTCAACCTTCAAGCTGTCGTGCCACTTCCTCAATCTCGACAGAACTCGTTGCCCGTACAGGCACATTTCAGGATCATGCCATACAAAATAATCACATTTCATTTTCTGGTTGCTGCATAATTGGACAAAAAGAGATAGAACCCTAAACCCCAAATTAGGGGAAATTACAAAAATAATTCAAAATTAGGGAAACAACCTAAATACTTCTTACCTTGTAATTTATACAAGAAAAAAACCTCCTACCAAAATTACTTAGGGTGAAGGATGTCCACGACGATGATTTCAATCCACATTTGCACAGTGGACCGTTAGCTCTTGACTCGCTCGATTCACTGTCGGACATTTGCTCCATTTCAGTACTGTCGCTTGACTGCTCAGCTGGGTCTTCTTGTTGAACCGAATATGGGTCCCAAAAAAAACTTGGAATTTTTGGCAAAATGGGTAGAAACGGCAGAAAAAGTCACGTGTATGTCACGTTATTGTAATTCCGTCTAGTTTTAATGCCTAAACCAGACGGAATACCCTAAAGTGAGAGTTTATGATAATTTAATACCCGGGTTCGACAGTTTTTGAAGTTTAGTGTCCTTCCATCAAAACGGCCTATAGTTCGATACCCTTTTGTGAAGTTAACCAAAAAAAAAAAAAAAAAAAAAAAAAAAAAAAAAAAAAAACTGATAGGACCATGTATATTGAAAATAATATATGGAATCCATAGTTTAAAACAAACACCAAATTCAAACACTTTAATCGGCCACGTTCTTACCCTTTTTTTTTTATCAGTTTAATTGTTGATGTGAAATGGTTCTAAAAATTTTAAGGTACTATGAATATAGATGAATTTTACTATCTTCGAGAAAAAAAAAATTAAACCGCATGGACCATGCATATTTAAAATAATATGCGAAATCAACAGTTTAAAACAAACGCCAAATTCAAACACTTTAAACACGCCAAATTTAAAACAAACGCCAGATTACGTTCTTGCCCACCTGATAGGGGGAAGGGGAATGACCTCGAGATACATTTTGTGATATATGCACGGTGAGACAAGGATTAGTGGACCTGTTCCTGGTCAATATTCGAATTCTGTGGCCGTAGATGCGACGATTGGAAGCACAGAACAGGGTGGAAGCACAAAACAGGATGGCAACATGCACGCCATGTTGCGTGACGCCTTCGGCATGCACGATGTTAGGGAAGACGTCGGTAGCCAGCCGTAGGCAGTTAATGAAGGAGCGGCTAGAGGGGACGCATTGAAGTACTACAAATTGCTAAGGACGGCCGAGAAGCCACTTCACCCCAATACCAAGCATAATAAATTGAGTGCTACTGTACACATGTACAACTTGAAGTGCGTTGGAGGTATTAGTAACAAAATTTTCTCATATATTCTCGAGTTTATGAATCAGTTGTTGTCTCCTTGTGATAAGACTTTGCTAGGTAATACATACGAAGCAAAGAAGTTTCTTAGTGACATAGGGCTCGTGTATGAGAAGATTCCGGTGTGTCGTAATGGCTGTATGTTATTCTGAAAAGGCAATAAGGACTTAGATTCGTGTATCGTATGTGGAGAATCTAAGTGGAAGGATGACAATCCGTTAGATGAGGATGGTGAGCCCATATCATCGCGGAAAAAACGTCCAGTGAAGGTGTTACGGTGGTTTCCACTCATCCCACGGCTACAGGAGCTTTTCATGTCGGAGCATACTGCGCCCTATATGAGGTGGCATGCAGAAAGCCACACTAGGGACGGCGTTTTGAGGCATCCAGCCAACGGGGAAACATGGATAATATTCGACAATTTACATCCAGATTTTATGGCAGACAGTAGGAACGTGCGGCTTGGTTTAACTTCTAATGGATTTAATCATTTTGGGAACATGAGCACTTCCCACAGCACTTGGCCCATATTGCTTGTACCGTACAATTTGCCTCTTTGGATTTGCATGAAACAGACATTGTTCATACTATCACTAGTTATCCCTGGCCCGAGCTCACCCGGTATGGATATCGATGTTTACCTTCAGCTATTGATAGATGAGTTACAAGAACTATGGAATGTAGAGGTACGCACATTTGATGCTTTAAAAAATGATAATTTTAATATGCCTGCTTAGTTGATGTGGACAATAAACGACTTACCGGCATATGTAAATTTGTCCAGGTGGCCTAACAGGGGTGTGAAGGCATGTCATTGTTGAATGCATTCAACAAGGTCAAATATTTGAAAGACGGCCTGAAATTTTGCTATATGGGACACAAGAGATACTTGCCAACGGAGCATCTGTGGCGATTGAACAGAAGAACGTTTGACGGTACTGAAGAATTAGAATGTGCTCCCAATGTGCCATGCGTGGATGAAATCCTGCAACAGTTGGACGGAATTGCATTTAGGGATGAGAACACGGGTAAGAAGAGATGGAAGAAGTGGAAGATGGGTGCAGCAAGTACTGATGATGTAGTGTGGAAGAAGAAAAGTATTTTCTTCAGATTTTCGTATTGGAAGGGCAATTTACTTTAGCACAATCTTGATGTTATGTACATAGAAAAAAATGTCATAGACAACATACTTGGCACTAATCTGGACATCAAAGGGAAAGCGAAGGACAACCTCGAAGCCCGAAAAAACTTGCAAGAAATGGGGTTGAGACCTAAATTGCATCCGTTCACAGCTGAAAATGGTAAAACATATATGCCAGCAGCTTGCCACAAGATGTCTAGAGAGGACAAATCAAACTTTCTGAAGGTCTTTCGAAATGTGAGAGTTCCTGACGAATATGCCTCGAACATTTCTCGGTGTGTTCGACTCAAAAACTATACAATTTCGGGGTTGAAGAGTCATGATGGTCACGTACTAATGCAGTGGCTTCTCCCAATTACATTGCGACTGTCACTGCCAGATAAAGTGGTTAGACCTTTTGTGGAGATGTTTGCATTTTTCAGAGGCATATGCTTAACAAAATTAACACAAGATGAGATGGATCGATTGCAGAGTGACGTCTATATCACTTTGTGCAAGCTGGAACATGTATTTTCCCCCAGGTTTTTTACCAGCATGGTCCACTTGGTCGTGCATCTCATGCGCGAATGTAGACTTGGCGGACCCATACAGTATAAGTGGATGTACCCGACAGAAAGGTAAAATATTTTTATAATAAAATATATTAATTATTTCTAAATTGGTTTGACAATATCTTAATAAGTTGATTGCATGTGTGTACACTAAGAGCTTTGGGGAGTTCAAGTCTAATGCGTGCAATAAAGTGGCCCCTGAGGGGTGCATTGCGGAGGGTTACATAGCAACTGAGCTGGTGACATTCTGTTCGAGGTACCTAGATAACGCACAAACCTTCCACAACAGACCTCAAAGAAATCCTGATGGTTCAAAGGGGGCGGGAACGCAAGTAAGTCTGAACCGTTTGACAATGAAGCAAATAACTGTTTCATTGTGTTCAACTTTGACGAGTTCCTTCAATTGCGAATGTAAGTAGGGTTTATAAGGTATGCGCTTTCTAATACGCTTCTGAATAATAATTAGTACATAATGATATCCGCTGAATATAGGATGCACAAGGACACACTTAGGTGATCATGCACTAGGGGTCGTATTACGGACGATTTTATTGAAGCCCAACATCATGAGCAGTTCTGCGACTGGTACAGTGCATATGTAAGGAAATAGTGGTATTTACTTAGAAAAAAAAAAAATCATGTGTTCAATGTATTTTAAATATTGATTTACCAACATAATTAACCAATGTGGTTTCCATTAATTGTAATAAACACATAGGTCGATGGACTGGACAATCAACGTATGGAGGAATTGGGTCACAAATTCGTAATGCATTATAGAGGGCTGAAGGAGACAGTAGTCAAGTATAACAGGTACGTGGTCAATGGCAAACTATTTCGCACGCTTGCTCATGATGTGGGAAGGAGGACTCAAAATAGCGCGTATGTGTGCCAACCGTTGATGGTGAAACGTACTACGAGAAGTTAACCGATATAGTTGAGGTCAAGTACTATGACAAGACTAAGTATGTCATATTCAAGTGCAATTGGGCGGACCCCACGAGAGACAGGGGATTCAAGATAGACGATTATGGCCTAGTGTTTGCCAACTTCAATCACCTTATCCACAGGGGAGAGCTTATAACTGATAAGCCTTACGTGCTGACATCTCAGGTTGACCAAGTATTTTACGTCGAAGATGAAAGGAACCCAGATTGGGTTTGTGCCGTGAGGACTAAACCCAGGAATGTGTACGACGTTGGTCAAGGTGAAGGGAGTCATGATGCATGTGCAACCTATCACGAGTGCGAGCTGTTAGTATTAACCTGTGGTAATCTATATGATATGAATGATGAATTCGAGCAGGACATGCCAGATATAGATCCGATTGAAGCACCCATTGGATGAATAAATATTACTTGCTGGTACAATTCACTTAATATCAATTACATAATTTGTAACGTATAGAAATTAATAAGTGCGTTGACCAAAATGAATAAATCTCATTGTCTAATTTGCATGTTCCTTATTAATATATATGTGGGTAATTATACGCATTAACGTGTCTAATTTGTTGCCTAACTTTGTTCCCAGGTTTCAATGGACCAAAGACCTCCTCCTTGTGCGCACCGGGCACCACGCATGCCCGTGCCGTCCACGTCCACGCCACAACGGTCACTATATGCTGCGCCACACCACACAGATGGCGCTTATAGGCCATTACCCCGGGGTATGCCAGGGTACCAGCCAAAGCACTCGCAGTTTGGCTTCGAGGGATATTCTTCTTCTCCATATTCCATGCCACCGACGCTCTCGCAGCTAGGGATCACCTCAACGAGTCATATGGCTCGACACTGGGCCCAAGAGGGTCTTCAGGGATTCAGTAGCCCTTGGTTTATTATGTCGTACGGACCCCACCCCTGGTTTGGACCCCATCCATGTGGATCTAATAGTGAAACACAAGATTACAAGTTCCCCCTGACCCAGTCGGGCGGGAGCTAGATGCCAGCTTTGGGGGGGAGCCAGGGGCCGAATCCGGGGGAGAGCCAGGGGCCGATTTTGGGGGAGAGCCAAGGTCCGGATCTGGGGGAGAGCTAGATGCCTCATGAGGGAGACTTTGCCCCCCGATAGCCCCCAGGATATGCCTCCAGACAACAATCAGCAACCACCCCCGACAGGGGATGGCCACGAGCGTGCAGATGACCCTGTGACCCATCGCCTACAGACAGACCAGGTTCAGTTGATGGGTAAGTACATATTTCTACATCATTAAATCCTTGAATATATATGAAATTAATATGAAGTTTGAAATAATATACATCTATCTAAGTTTATCTTTATTTATTTTTTATTATGTTAACTTAAGTATTTTATTTTATTTGCTTAGGGTATAATTCAGATGGGAGCATCTACTATGAGGTGATCAGGGACCCTGAGAAGAATTAGGTGCTCCCTAGGGGGAAAAAGATTGTACTGCAGTACAATGCAACGACACAACCTGTTGGATGAACCTGTAACCAATTTAGGCGCAGTACATGGAATCTTGTAAGGAGCGGCTCCTACATACATATGCGGGATGAATGGCTGAGGGTAGATAAGCAGTTAAAGAAAGCTATGTGGCAGGCGCTGGTGGTATATATGTTTGATATAGATGTTTCAATACACATCCGTATTTTGATTAATTTGTGTTGTTTTTTTTTAAAAAAAAAAACTAAGGGTTCTGTTTTTGTTGAACCTATAAACTTAATGTTTAAATTGCATGTGCAGGAAGAGTTTTATCTCCTGATATCTTTAGATGAACAAAAGGCACAGCACGAAGCGTTCCAAGATATGGGACGAAAGCACCGTTCATGGAAGCATTCTTTTAAAACACAGCTACAGATTCGAGACGGTGACACGCCTGAGACTATACATGCAAGAGTGCCTGCCAAAGTTTTTGAGAAGTATGACAGAGTAGATGTGGAGCATCTGCTGAGAGAATGGTGTACCGAGCAAAAAAGGGTACATAGGTCTTTGATTGTATTATTATTATGTGTATTTTCAAAAATTGTTCAATAAAATTTTATGTCTCATTTTAGTGTGTCAATATATGATCAAATATTATGAAATATATGGTCACTGTGTAGGAGGCCTGTGAACAGATGAAGCGGATGCGAGAGCAGAACAACCTCACCCATTGCATGGGATCAAAGAGCTATGCTAGGTTTAATCATGATGAGGTATAGACATATATATGGAGATGTTAATATATTTGTATATAATTGTCTTTAAAAAATAACGTTCCTATTTTTTATTTATTTTGAAAATTTTTCCATCTTCATTTTTCATTTGGATGTCGACAGGCAACAACTTCTGGCACTCCTCCCACTCAGGCGGAATCATTCGTCAAGACGCACACGAGGCGGGACGGGAATCACCCAAACGAGTGTACACGGGTCCTATGCATATGCTACTAATCTTATCGTTTAATATTTCTAAGTTATGCATGTGATAACTTATATATTGACTACATATATATATTGACAACATACAGGAGAGGATGACACAAAGTATATCGAATGACCCTGCTGCTACGCAGAGCGTTTCAGAGGACATGGTGTGTTGGGCACCAAATGACGCGTATGAATAGGTGCTTGGGAAGCCTGAATACGCGAGAGAGTTCGGCAAGTCGAGCCGAACGTTATACCTGTATGGGGGATATCCTATTCCTACCGCACCCGTTCACAGGCAGGTCCATCATAGTGTACACCTTGGAGCTGCTCTGTACACGAGGGTAGGCTTCCACGATGGAGATACAGCTACGGGCTCAGACCGATAGGAATGACGCATTAGAGCAGTGTATGAGGCAATTCGAGTTTATTCTTTCCTCCATGGGGGCACTACATACGAGCTTGGTTGCTCAGCACTCAACATAGCACAATAAAGGTAGTACGTCATCTGTCATAGGTAGTGCCTCCGCAGGTTGATTACAATTGTGTAAACTACTTATTTTTCTTCAATGCTATGAACTTAATATACATATACATTAATTTTTCAATCTTTTTATTATTTGCAGGTAATGCGATGACGATTGGGCCTCTGTCGCCCCAGGGTCCGGTCTTGCCCCTTGGACGGCAGTATTCACCATCGCCGCTGGGCCAGCATTCTCCCACTGGGACACCCTCGCCTGCTACCTTGTCCCTTGCGCATCAGTCGCCCGTTGGCGAGTCGACACCTGGTACGGGAAATTGTGATTCCCAAAAACCCAGCCGTGAAGATTTGTAGAGTTTTTGTAGTGTAATTTTGTACGTAAACAATAACAATAACGTTTATTTATAAATAATTTATTTTTTTTGCTTCATATTTATTGCAATATTGTCAAATTTGTATTTATTGTAAATTATTAAATATTTTGCAAAAAATTGAATTTAATGAATTATTTTTTCAAAAAAAAAAAAATTATATAATTTGCTAATTTTTGGCATGTGGCACCCAAGCCACAAGGATGACAGTGGCGATGTGGATTTGGACCACGTCGCCACAGTTAGCCACGTGTCCATATTAAATCCATAACCACTGAAGACTTGTGGTAGCTGTGACGACCCGTTTTTTTTTTTATACAAACGCAAAACGAGTCATCGTAGTGGCACAACTAAGTGTCGCTCAGCCAACATATGGTACATGACCCATAACATGCACCTGATATCAGAGTAAGATCTATTTAACTATGCAGCGGAAAACATAAACCTGAATAGCGGAAACATAAACCTGAATAGCGGAAATTACAACTTATGCATCTATCACAAATTAATTACAACAAAGAGCCATTTAACATCTATCTGTTTGAGTCTTATTAACACAATAATTACATAACAATAATGGCTTTTGATGTGTGTTTTAATGAGTACTCGCAAGCGCACGAATCGTTTGCAATATAGTCTGTGCAAGTGCGAGGTCGAATCCACAGGGAAATGTTCAAATGTTGGTGTCTTGTTTAATCAACCTCATTTTAACCTAGTTCCAAAAGTTTGAGGATTGATTCAAGAGTAAAAGACTAAATAAAAGAGATGAAATGAAATATGCAAATTAAAAGGAACTAAGGCTAAGGAATCTACCAAACCAAATCCAACAACTCACAGTCTTGGTTTCCACTTGAACACCTAAAGAACATTAACCTTTGGATGTCATTCAAATGTCTTAACCACAAACTCTAAAACTATTAAATGAATCCAACTCAAAGATAAATCACAAAGAGTACCCATTTGAAATCAAATCATCTAATGTATCCATTCAATGAACAAATCACAATGGATATCATCATTCAAATCGATAAAACAATGTATCCATCGGTTGAAACACATTAAATGTCCTATATCTACTAACAACCACATTCATTGCAAAAGATAAAGCATTTAAATGAATGGAACTTGAATAACAAATATGATATATCATCAAATGTGCAAGTAGTATATCAAGAGTGTGAGTGTCATCAATGGAAAGGTTTCATCCTCAACCTTAGTTGAGGTTACTAGCCTTCCATGACTAAGAACACCACAAGAAAATGAAGAACAAACATGGAAATAAAAGAAAAGCTTTACAAAGAGAAAGTGTCTAAGAACAAAAGCTACTGATATATACTATGAAATGAACGAAATTAAACCTAGCTACTGTTCTCTGAACTCTCCAACAAGGAGGCATGGCTATGGCTTTTATAGAAGGAAATTAGGGCTAGAAACCCATGTAAAATGACTCCTCTAACCCCCTCTAGGGTTCCTCTCTTGCTAGAGACAACCAAAGTCACGAAACCAACGTGTTCTACTGCGAAAATCAGAGGGAGAACTGCTTTTTGTCATGGAGAAGCTCCTGATTGGGTGTTCTAGCGCGCTTCTGCAAAAGTAAGTTCTGGGAAATTTCGATCGATCGACTTCGGGCAAAATTCGATCGATCGAATTTAAGTTCGATCGATCGAGTTCTTCAGAACTTCCGAATTTTCCAAGCAATTCCACATTAATTTTGCCATTCCTCACTTATTGACCTACAAAACATAAAAACACAAAAACTAACCAAAGCATCAGAAAATAACAAGGCTAAAGGTCTAACTAATGTAAATCAAGGGGTCCTAATATACAATATTTGGCACTCATCAAATACCCCCAAACTTACATTTTGCTAGTCCTTTAGCAAAAAAACAAAATGGAAAACAAAATCAAAGCATGAAACATAAGTCCGCTTTCATGGGAGAAACGATTGCATTTAGCATATGCAACAAGCCTTTTAAACCCCTAGGACTCCCTAGTGGACGAGTGAAGTCTCGTGAGGGTTTGCCAGAAATGATACCCACAAACATTGAAGTACTGAATTATCAATTGAGCAAAAAGCATCATTCAAACATATGGTTCACACATCATGAGTATATTTAACAAAATGAATATTATATTATCATGTTATCAAAAATCGATCAACTCATAGATGGAAAATTGAGACAACACATGTTCAAAAGTGTAAGGTATGAATAACATAGAGTCATGGGATTTCAATTTTTCTCAAAGCACATATATCCAAAAATTCGCAGGACTTCCATCAAATAACCAAGGCTTATGTTACATTTATTATTATTTACTTATTATTTTTGTGTCGGCTGTGCAATGCTTGACTCCTTTAAGCTTTCTAATTGATCCATGTAACAAGTGTTGGGCCAGTGACTCCCAAACCAGATGGTTTTAGGGCACTAGATGTAAAAACATCCCTAAAGGCTTAATTACTCAAGTAAAAAAGGTTACGAAGTAAAACTAGCCAAACAAACATCCAAGCTGAAATTCTCATCTTTTTACGCGAACACCCAATGCTTAATGAGGCAAGGAGCCCGGTTACTCAATGAGAAGTCAAATTGGTGATATTATTCTAAGCAGATTCTTTATATATATATATATATATATATATATATATATATATATATATATATATATATATATATATATATATATATATATATATAACAATAAGCCAAGGTTTCATCAACAAGTCATCCTACAAATCTCAAGACACATAATTTTTAATTCAAATCTCATACCCCACAGAAACAATGCTAATGTGCTTGTGATAAAGAATTTAAACATGTCAAGTCTCTCTAATCCAAAGATGAGTCAAAAGATCTCATATTTTAATGATATTCAAAATTCAACATGTTAAACAAACCAATGAGATGCAAACCATAGTAAGATGTAACCATGCTCAATTATCAATAAGGTATATATATTAACAAGTATTAACAAAGCAAACATTAAATGAAAATAGACAGAAATGTCTACCCCACCCCCAAACTAGAATGACACATTGTCCCCAATGTGGCTAGAGATACAATACCGAAATGGTGATGCAAGTTGGGCACACTGCAAGAGAAGCGCTCCCCCAAACTTGAACGGCAGACACTATCCTGAAAATCACAACTAAAACACAAGAAATAAAATCAAATGATAAGGAAAAATGATGAGGGTTGCCTCCCACAAGCGCTAAGTTTTCAGTCTTCAGCCAGACTTTCCATCCTGATAACAATCACTCCGAGTAACTCGGATCCTCTAAAAGGTTCGTCTCAACCTCCGAGCTCTGTAACTCCAAAAATGGCTTCAGTCGTTGCTCGTTCACCTTGAACGTGCTTCCATTTTTTGGATCCTCAATCTCAATGGCCCCATAAGAAAACACTGATCGAACTATGAAAGGGCCTGTCCATCGAGATCGGAGCTTCCCTGGAAACAGATGCAGACGTGAATTGTAAAGAAGGACTTTCTGACCGGGCTCAAAAAATTGCCTCAATATGTTCCGGTCGTGAACCTTCTTCATCCGTGCTTTGTACATCCTAACACAATCATAAGCATCATTCCTCAGCTCTTCCAATTCATTTAGTTGGAGCTTCCTCTGTGAGCCAGCCTTTGTGAGATCGAAATTCAGCTGCTTAATGGCCCAATAGGCTCTGTGCTCAAACTCCATAGGCAGATGGCATGCTTTCCCGTACACTATACGGTAAGGTGACATGCCAATCGGTGTCTTGAAAGCTGTCCGGTACGCCCATAATGCATCGTTCAACCGGAGAGACCAATCTTTTCTTGACTGGTTCACCGTCTTCTCTAAAATCCTCTTGATCTCTCTGTTTGAAACCTCCACTTGTCCACTCGTCTAAGGGTGATAGGGAGTGGCAACCTTGTGCGTGATGCAATATTTCTTCATCAGTTGCTCGAAGACCCGGTTGCAGAAATACTTTCCACCATCATTAATAATTGCTCGAGGAGTACCAAAACGAGCAAATATAGTGTCTTTTAAAAACTGGACCACAACTCTTTGGTCATTGCTGTTGTAGGCAACTGCCTCCACCCATTTGGACACGTAGTCCACTGCAACCATAATGTACAGATAGCCGAAGCAGAGTGGGAAAGGTCCCATGAAATCGATGCCCTATACATCAAAGATCTCAACAATAAGAATGGGGTTGAGGGGCATCATATTTCGGCGTGAAATTCTCCCTAGCTTCTGACAGTGCTCGCATGAAACACAATAAGTGTGAGCGTCTTGAAAGATGGTAGGCCAGTAAAAACCGCACTGCAAAATCTTTGCAGCGGTCTTCTTTGCACTGAAGTGGCCTCCACAGGCATGATCATGACAGAAGGAGATGACACTGGATTGGTCAGGCTCAGGAATGCATCTCCTAATGATCTGATCGGGACAATACTTGAACAAGTAAGGATCGTCCCAGAAAAAATTCTTCACCACGGACATGAATTTGGACTTATCTTGCCGCCCCCAATGCAAAGGCATTTGACCGGTGACAAGATAGTTCACTATGTCAGCAAACCATGGTGAATGAGCATGAGCAATATGCATCAACTGCTCATCGGGGAAGGTCTCAGAGATGGGGATGGCTTCTTCCGTGAAGTCCACGGTAATCCTCGAGAGATGATCAGCCACCACGTTTTCGGAACCCTTCTTGTCCTGAATCTCAATGTCGAACTCTTGTAAGAGCAAAATCCACTGGATGAGGCGAGATTTAGCATCTTTTTTGGAGAAAAGATACTTCAATGCCGCCTGATCCGAGTAGATGATGACTTTCGATCCTAATAGGTAGGATCAAAACTTATCCAGAGCAAATATGACTGCCAGCAGCTCCTTCTCAGTGGTCGAATAATTCAGCTGGGCGTCGTTCAGAGTTCGACTTGCATAATAAATGATGTGGGGAAGTTTGTCAATGCGCTGCCCCAACACAGCTCCAACGGCGTAATTGGACGCGTCACATATGATCTCGAAAGGTGTACCCCAGCTCGGGGGCCAAATGATGGGTGTGGACGTCAGAATTGCCTTCAAGGCCCCAAATGCCTTCTTGCAGTCCTTGTCAAAAATGAAAGGGGCCTCCTTCACCAACAGTTTGCACAAGGGTCGGGCGATCTTGCTGAAGTTCTAGATGAATCGCCGATAAAATCCTGCATGGCCCAGAAAAGAACGAACCTCTTTCACCGTCTGTGGGGGCGAAAGGTTGGATATCAGGTCTACCTTCGCCTTGTCTACCTCTATCCCCCAATGAGAGATGATGTGCCCGAGCACAATTCCGTCCTGTACCATAAAGTGGCACTTCTCCTAATTTAGTACCAGGTTCTTCTCTTTACACCTCACCAAGACTAACGTGAGGTGGTGCAAACACTCATCAAAAGATGACCCGAAAACCGAGAAGTCGTCCATAAATACCTCTAGGAAACGCTCCACCATGTCAGAAAAGATGCTAATCATGCACCCCTGAAAAGTAGCGGGTGCATTGCATAAGCCAAAGGGCATGCGACGGTAGGCAAACGTCCCGAACGGACAAGTGAAGGTCGTTTTCTCTTGGTCTTCAGGGTCCACAGGGACCTGGTTATATCCAGAATAACCATCCAAAAAATAGTAATACTCGTGCCCGGCCAACCTCTCCACCATTTGATCAATGAACGGAAGAGGAAAGTGATCTTTCCTGGTGGCGGTGTTCAGCTTGCGGTAGTCGATGCAGACTCTCCATCCAGACTGTACTCGAGTTGGGACCAACTCGCCTTCCTTGTTCTGCACGACCGTTACTCCAGCTCGCTTGGGCACGACATGAATGGGGCTCACCCATTTGCTGTTAGAGATTTGGTAGATGATGCCAGCATCCAACAACTTGATTACTTCTCCTCTGACGACTTCCTGCATGGTCGGGTTGAGCCTTCTCTGTGGCTCCCTCGATAGTTTGGTGTCTTCCTCCAGATGTATCTTGTGCATAACCACTGAAGGGCTGATTCCCTTAATATCTTCTATGGTCCAGCCTATAGCTTCTTTGTGCTCTCTCAAAACGTTTAGCAACTTCTCCTCCTACGCAACATGAAGATCCGAAGCTATGATCACTGGCAGAGTGTCGGCTGAACCTAGGAACTTATACTTAAGATTGTCTGGCAGGGGCTTAAGTTCCTTCTTAGGAGGCTCAGGTACTGTTGCCTCCTCTTCTTCCTTGCTCACCAGAGGAGCAAACTCTAAAATTATTGAAGATCTTCAGAAAAAGTTTGAATATAACAATTAGAGAAACTTACGAAAATGTTATGAAATGTTTTCCTCATTCCATCAAAACAATATTAAAATAAAAGGTTGCTTATGTAACTCTCCCTAGGTTGAGTACTTGAAGTATAAAATAATGATTAGATTTGTTGAGCATATCTCTCTCTCTCTCTCAATTCTCTCTCCGCGCGTTTGTAAAACAAAAGATATAGGAATTAGGAAACACTATTGCATGGGGTTAAGTTGAAGGCCATAACTTCTATTTGAACCAGCTATATATATTTGTCAAAAGCATTAAAAAAAAAAAAAAAAAAAAAAGAAGAAGAAGAAGAAGAAGAAGAAGAAGAAGAAGAAGAAGAAGAATAGAAAAGAAAAAGGAATGATTCCAACTTGTCTATAACCACAACTTTGTCTAGCTATATAGGACGTAATTGGTTTAATTTCTCATAATATTACTCTATAATTTTAAACTCAACTTTTTAATTTGAATTCAGACTTCTTCATATACCTAAAAGGGTATTTCAGAAAAATTGGAATATAAATGTTTATTTTGGTTTTTAAAATTAAGGGTGTACATGCAAAAACGGTTAATTATTTGAAATATCCGCAACCGCATTCCCAAAATGCGGATATTACTTTTACATATCGATCCGTATCCGTGCAATTCTTTTTACTAATCGCATCCGCGTAGTTATTAAATGCGATTATTATCTGCTATCCGCATATTAGGTAATGAGTTTGTTTTAGTCTTTTAGGTCTTCTTTAAGTCTCTATTAGGGCCTATTTTAAACGATTTTGAAAACAATTGAGGCATGCATATTTTTAGTTTTTTGGCATGTTTTAAGTTTTTTTAAGCCATAATTTTTTGTAAATATATTGATCTCACATTACTTTTGCCTTTTTACCCAAGTGTTATATTATATGAGAAATTAAGAAACATATCCAACCAAACTAACGTAAAATAACTTATACTTAATCTAAAACGACGTCATTTTGGTATTACACACCAAAACAACATTATTTTTTTGAATTTATTAAAATCTCTCTCTCTCTCTCTCTCTCTCTCTCTCTATATATATATATATATATATATATATATATATATATATATATATATATATATATATATATATATATATATATATATATATAACCGCTATCGGCATCCGCGTATGCGGATAGTGTGATTTTTACTAACCACATCCACATACGCATACACGAATAGTTGCGGATAGCGAATGCAGGCGGTTAATATCCACCTGCATGTTCATCCCTAGAGGGGGAGTTTAAACACAGTAATTATTTGCCTATTGATCTTTCGTATTTTTAATATAATTAGGTGTGATAGAACATTAATTATGTGAAAGTCATTCAAGAGTTATATTTAAGCTAAAATTTTATGATAAAAAATAGAATGATGATCTGTCAAATTTTATTTTAATTAACTTGAGTTTTTTTATTAAATTTCGAGTTGTTAATTAAGTTTCCTAGTCAATAATGTTTTATATAATCATCAGTGCACATCAAACCAAAGGAAAAGAGAAATGGCAACAATCATCAGTGCCTTGAAAGTATTTTTCAAAATTATACTTGACCACCATACAAAAACATCATGTTTATGTTCCATATGATATATCAACGAGATTAATGATGGATTTACGTATGTGAATATTCATCTGTGTACACTGAATTGAATAGCCCAGACTCCAGAGAGAAGGCAGATCGAGGGTTCTTGAAATCTTCTTTCCTTTCAAACCTTGGTTGCTCAAACGGTCACCTTTGGCCAACATCCAAGGGTGGTGAATGGTTACATGTAGTGAATTATGAATTATGATGATTGTAGTGAATCTAGTAGTGATGATAATATTGTAATATTATTAGAGATAGTGACAAAACGATCTACCCCTACAGAGTATTAATTAATATTTGTACAAATTTTTTTTTTTTCTTGTATAATTATCCTCCCATGCTAACGTGTCAGTCTCAACTAACTCTTAAATGTTTTATTTCTTTTTTAACAATGACTGAATTAAGGATTAGTTCAGACCAGCATTACAGGATAATTGTGAGACAAAAATATAATTTCTAGCTAGCATTACTCTTTTGTATAAGCCACATGGTAAAATAAGAGAGTCATGCATAATATTGCTTACCAACCTTTAGATCAGTCGCCCTTGGTAAAAGAAAAGAAAAAATCAATTTTATTTTTTTTTTGAGCGAAAAATTCAATTGTTAATTGACAATACATGTTGCATCAACAAAAGTGAGATAATATTGTGATATATATGTACGTACCTAACATTTCTCAAAATAAAATTATCATTAATATTTATATTAATAATTTTTATTTTAATATTTTTGACGGAGCTACGTACCTACTTTGTATGTATGAACACACGGCGTCCATATTCATCAAATATACATTTTGTTTTTTCTATTGGGAGACCGATTACATCTTAATATAACAAGTTAATTATATATGTTCTGTACGTTGTTCTCTTCTTTTATTCTACTTAACTTTTTTATTTATTTATCGATGAATTACGTTTTCATAAACAAGTTAATTAGACCGTGTCAGTTGACATCTTCAGCAATCTTGATTAATTTGAGTGCTTGGGTTGTTAATTAATTGACAAAAGCTCTTTTACGGGCGTTGAAGTGGTATGGCCCAATTAAAATATGATCGAGAACTTAATTGTCAATTATTTATTGAGAAGAAGTAATCGATCAATTAAGAAGAAGAAACCAAAACGTGCATGGTTAAAAGTCTGCATTAGTTGTTGAAGAATATTGATCGAAGAAGTTCGTACGTACGTACTTGTTATATTAAATCCATAGCCACTCAAGACTTGGTGTAGAAGAAGAATTGTTTGCCAAATAACCTCTAAGTCTTTATATTACTTCCATTCGTCAATGCCATAATAATATTGTATAGCCACAAATATATATATATATATATATATATATATATATATTAGAGTACTCCCGCTCAAAGCTTTAATTTGTTACAGTACTAACGAACGAGTCGTTCCATTATTTCCAAATTACTTGAACTTTTCAATTATATTTTCCTTCGTTTTTCAATTGGGAGACCGATTGCGTACATCTTAATACAATAAATTTATACTTTGATTTATAATTATCTATGTTCTGTTATTTATCGTGCACTCATGAAACCTATACGGACGTACGTAATAGGTGAGAAGAAAAGAAAAGAAAAAAATATATGTTAAATACATGTAAGTATTATAAGAGCACGTAATTCCGAATTTATTTTTTTTCTCACGTACGTACATGCTGGCATGCATGCCATTTAATAAGTGTTGAGTATGATCAAGTGGGAAACTGCTTTGCATGCCTCCCAGCTACCATGTCATTTCAGAAGTGAAAAGTTTTATTTTCCTCTTATCTTCTTTTATTCTATTTATTCTTTCTTTCTTTTTTATTATTAATAAATATATTTTGATGAATTAAGTTTTTATAAACAAAACCTTCTCATTTGACATCTTCAGCAATCTAGATTCGGTTGTTAATTGACCAAAGCTCCTTTACAAATATGTTACGGCATTGAAGTGGCATGCACAATGACGCGATTAGATCGATAACCATCAGAAGAGAAGAAACCAAAACGAGATTAATTATAAGTCTACAGTAGTTGTTGAACAACTTCGTACTTGTACTATTAAATCCATAACCACTGAAGACTTTCTGTGGCAGAACCTTGGACCAGTTCCACTTCCATTGAAGTGGCATGCACAATGACGCGATTAGATCGATAACCATCAGAAGAGAAGAAACCAAAACGAGATTAATTATAAGTCTACAGTAGTTGTTGAACAAATTCGTACTTGTACTATTAAATCCATAACCACTGAAGACTTTCTGTGGTAGAACCTTGGACCAGTTCCATATCAGTTATCTATAAATAGACATGTTCCCATACAATATTTCTCACCCATCACCAAAGCTTAGATATGTCGATGAAAGGAGTCCACTTTGTTGCAATTGTTGCTCTCTTGTCTCTGGTATCCTCCCTTGTCTCTGCCGACGATCCCAGCCCTCTTCAGGACATTTGTGTAGCAGTTGATGACCCCAAGTCTGCTGGTATTTACTTTTTTATTTATCAACATTCTGCTTAGAAGCAAGACTATCGTTAATGGTTTCTTACTCTTGTATGAGATCTTGCAAACTATTATTATGAGTGTATCATATAATATTTTTTTTTCCCTTTTAATGCTAACAAATATTTCTTTCCTGCAGTGTTCGTTAATGGAAAATTCTGCAAGGATTTGGAACAAGCCAAGGCCGAAGATTTCTTCTTTTCAGGGCTCCAAAATCCTGGAAATACAGACAATCGAGTTGGGTCGAATGTTACTACTGTAAATGTGCAACAAATACCAGGCCTCAACACTCTAGGCATATCTTTAGTTCGTATTGACTATGCACCATATGGCCAAAATCCTCCTCACACTCACCCTCGTGGCACTGAGATTTTGGTAGTCTTTGAAGGTTCTCTGTTAGTCGGATTTGTCACATCCAACACTGAGAACCGTCTTTTCACCAAGGTTTTAAACAAGGGAGATGTCTTTGTGTTCCCAATTGGTCTCATTCACTTTCAGTTCAACGTAGGACACACCAATACTGTAGCCTTTGCTGCTCTGAGTAGCCAAAATCCAGGTGTCATCACAATAGCAGACGCTGTTTTTGGATCTGATCCTCCCATCAATCCTGATGTTCTCGCCAAGGCCTTCCAACTTGACAAGAAAATTATTGAAGATCTTCAGAAAAAGTTTGAATATAAGAATTAGAGAAACTTAATTATAAAAATGTTATGAACCGTTTTCCTCATTCCATCAAAACAATATTAAAATAAAAGGTTGCTTATGTAACTTTCCCTAGGTGGAGTACTTGGAGTATAAAATAATGTTTAGATTTGTTGAGCATCTCTCTCTCTCTCTCTCTCTCTCTCTCTCTCCCTCCGCGCGTTTGTAAAACAAAAGATATAGGAATTAGGAAACACTATTGCGTGGGGTTAAGTTGAAGGCCATAACTTCTCTTTGAACCAGCTATATATATTTGTCAAAAGCATTAAAAAAAAAAAAAAAAAAAAAAAAAAAAAAAAAAAAAAGAAGAAGAAAGAAAGAAAGAAAGAAAAGAAAAAGATGAATGATTCTAACTTGTCTATGACTATGTGGGATGTTTAACCACAACTTTGTCTAGCTATATATTAGGGCTGGCAATTTTGACACGACCCGACAACCCGACACGAACACGACACGAAATTAGCGGGTTTGGGTCTACTCTAAACGGGTTTGGGTCATAAACGGGTCTACCCGTTTATGACCCGTTTATCTTGGTTTGGCGGGTCGGGTCGCGGGTCACCCGCGGGTGACACGCCAGACACGATTAATTTTTTCTCTTTTTTTTTTTCTTATTTCTTTTTTGGGTTAAAAAAAAAAAAAGAGGAGAATGGCCTAATGGAAAATTGTCAAATTAGGGGGAATGATTTGAAAAGTGAAAAGTTGAAAACAAAAGATTCAAAACTCAAAAGAATCAAAATAGTGAAAACACAAACAAATATATATATATATATATATATATATATTCATAATCACTTACTAATTTTATGTTTATTTTATTTATTTTTATGTAGAATTTTCTAGCATTTGATGGAGTCGATCCTGATGTACAAAAGACTCAATTGAAACTTTATTTGGATGAACCTAAGTATTTGGAGAAGAACACGACATTTGACATCCTTTTATTTTGAAAAGGAAATGAATTTCGTTATCTTGAAGTAGCTGCCATGGCTCGTAATGTTTTGAGTATTCTTATTTCTACTATTGCTTTAGAATCCACTTTTAGTATTGGTGGACGTGTAATTGATCAATATAGGAGTTCACTCAAGCCTGATATTGTTGAGGCATTGGTTTGTACTAGAAATTGGTTATATGGAAAGCAAGGTAATATAAGTTATTTGCATATTTAATTTCTTCATTTACTTGTATTTTTTCATCTTATTTTAATGAAATTAATTTCTTTTATCTTTTGATATAGAACAAACTTCAATGAAGGTGGATAACGAAAAAGAGGATGTTTTGACATTGGATAGGAGATCCCCTATTTTTTCTTTTGTTCTTATGTTATTGTTTGTATTTTAGCATGTGAGGCAAAATGGTACAATCTGTTAGATTGATATTGAATTGTAGAAAGTAAATGATGTTAGTTGACATCTTAAACTTTTTTACCTCCCAATGTAATTATTCTGTTTTTTTCCTTTAGGTAATGGAGTTGAATGACAAAGATGGACATGTCAAACTAACCTGCGTTGGACTCAATCTGATGGACAATTATAATGCAGTTTGTTGTATTTGTAAATTTGTAACGATGATGTAGTGTTTTTTTTTTGTTATTTGATTAGACAATTAAACATATTAAGTGATTTGGTGCTAGCCTACTAGGAGACTAGGAGTAGGAGTTTAAAGATGAATTACTAAAATTATTATTATTTCATTTAAATACCAACAAAAAACCCCCCAAAATAATAATAATAATATATATATTTTTTTAAAAAAAACTTTTAAGCTAAACGGGTCAAACGGGTCGTGTTGACCCGGTTCGACCCATTATGTTAAACGGGTCTCACGGGTCGTGTCGGGTGACCCGTGAAATTATCGTGTCGTGTCGTGTCTGGAGCCCCGACCCATTAACATAAACGGGTCGTGTCTGGGTTTAGGCTAAACGGGTCGCGGGTCTTAACGGGTCATGTCGGGTGACCCGTTTTGCCAGCCCTACTATATATATAGGACATAATTGGTTTAATTTCTCATAATATTACTCTAAAATTTTAAACTCATCTTTTTAATTTGAATTCAGACTTCTTCATATATCTAAAAGGGTATTTCAGAAAAATTGGAATATATGTTTATTTTGGTTATTAAAATTAAGGGTGTACATGCAGAAGCGGTTAATTATTTGAAAATCTACAACCGCATCCCCAAAATGCGGATATAACTTTTACATATCGATTTGTATCAGTGCAATTCTTTTTACTAATTGCATCCGCGTGGCTATTAAATGCGATTATTATCTGCTATCCGCATATTTGGTAATGGGTTTATTTTAGTCTTTTAGGCCTTGTTTGAGTCTCTATATTTTGAAAACAATTGAGGCATGCATATTTTTAGTTTTTTGGCTTGTTTTAAGTTTTTTTAAGCCATAATCTTTTGAAAATATATTGATTTCACATTACTTTTACCTTTTTGCCCAAGTTTTATATTATACGAGAAATTTAACAATATATCCAACCAAACTAATGTAAAATAATCTATACTTAATCTAAAACGACGTCATTTTGATATTAAACACCAAAACAATATCGTTTTGTTGAATTTTCTAAAATCTCTCTCTCTCTCTCTCTCTCTCTCTCTATACATATATATAAAGGGTATGCGGATGTGATTAGCATCACCTAAAACCGATATATATATATATAAAAGGTATGCGGACGTGGTTAGCATCACCTAATTAAAACTGCTATCAGCATCCACATATGCTGATAGTATTTTAGCTAACCACATCCACACATGCATGCACGGATAGTTGCGGATAGCAAATGCGGGCGGTTAACATTCATCCGCATGTTCATCCCTAATTAAAATACCTATCATTAACTCATAAATTGTAAGTGTTCATATTTTGGGGCAATGAAACTAAAGGGGGAGTTTCAACACAGTAATTATTTTCCTATTGATCTTTCGTATTTTTAAGTACATCAATTTATTTCTTATTTATTACAAGGTACGTACTTAGTGACCATGCCATGTGACATTCACGTGATTCACTTAATTCCCTTAAAAATTTAGCCTCCAGTTTTATAGAAGGTATTTGATCGTTTGAAAAGTTTGAGGATAAAATTAACAAAAAACTATAATATAATTAGGTGTGATAGTACATTAATTATGCGAAAGTTTAAGAGTTATAATTAGGCTAAAATTTTATGATAAAAAATAGAATGACGATATGTCAAATTTGATTTTAACTAGAGGTTTTTTGTTAAATTTTGATTTGTTAATTAAGTTTCCAAATCAATAATGATTTATATAATCATCAGTGTACATCAAACCAAAGGAAAAGACAAATGGCAACAATCATCAGTGCCTTGAAAGTATTTGTCAAAATTATACTTGACCTCCATACAAAAACATCATGTTTCTGTTCCATATGAAATATCAACGAGATTAATGGTGGATTTACGTACGAGTAGTTCACTGTGAATATTCATCTACATACGTACACACTGAATTGAATAGCCCAGACTCCAGAGAGAAGGCTGATCGAGGGTTCTTGAAATCTTCTTTGCTTTCAAACCTTTGGCCAACATCCAAGGGTGTTGAATGGTTGCATGTAGTGAATTATATATGAATTATGATGATTGTAGTGTATCTAGTGATGATAATATTGGAATATTATTAGAGATAGTGACAAAACGATCTACCCATGCAGAGTAGTAATATTTATAGAAACTTTTTTTTTTCTTTTATAATCATCCTCCCATGCTAACGTCTTAGTCTCAACTAACTCTTGAATGTTTTTTTTTTTTTTTTTTTTTTTTTTTTTTTTTTTTAATTTTTTTAACAATGACTGATTTAAGAATTGGTTGAGACCAGTATTACAAGATAATTGTGATTTAAAAATGTGGTTTCTAGCATTACGATCTTTTGTATAATACACTACTATTTTACTATGCTGCATGAGATGACATTACTTACCTACCCTTTAGATCAATCACCCTTGGTAAAAGAACAGAAAAAATCAATCGTGAATTGACAATGCATGTCACATCAGCAAAAGTGAGATAATACTGCATGTGGTATGTACATAACATTTCTCAAAATAAAATTCTTATGAATATTTATATTATTAATTTTTGTTTTAATATTTTTGACGGAGCTACGTACCTACTTTGTATGTATGAACACACGGCATCCATATTCATCAAAGTCCAAGGAAAGAACAAATGCTCAAAAAATTTCAATGCCTCGTGTGGTTAGTTGTCCGTACGGAGTTTCTCCTTATTATAAAAGAATTATATATATATATATATATAATAACAAGAAAACTTAGATGGCGTTTCTAAGATTAACTCAAGAAATACAAATTTTCTGAAAAGAAATACAAGTTTAGAATCACATGCTTTGTTATATATAAAGAAGTATATATGTCGTCTATTAATTATTTTGAAATTATCTGAAGCATTAAAATACATTTTCCTTTTTCAATTGGGAGACCGATTACTTATTAATACAATAAATTTATATATGTTCTGTATGTACGGTGTTCTCTTCTTTTATTCTACTTGTCTTTTTTGTTTATTTATTGATGGCCGGATTAAGTTCTCATAAACAAGTTAAGACCGGCCGTGTCCGTTGACATCTTCAGCAATATTCTAGATTTGAGTGCTTCGGTTGTTAATTGACGAGATCACCTTTTACAAATGGGATTTGATTCTTGTACAACACCAATACAACAATTGTACAACAACCCCTCACATGAGGGTGGGCCCCAGTATGTGGGACCCATCCTCATGTGAGGGATTGTTGTACAGTTGTTGTATTGGTGTTGTAAATCTAACATTTTTCTTTACAAATATGCATGTTACGGGCGTTGAAGTGGCATGACAGGCGCAATTATAATATGATCTAGAACTTGTCAATTATTTATTGAGTTAAGCATGAGAAGAAGTAATCTATCAATTAAGAAGAAAGCACGAGAAGAAGAAACCAAAACGTGGTTAAAAGTCTGCATTAGTTGTTGAAGAATGAAGAAGAAGTTCGTACTTCTCCTAGTAAATCCATAAACACTCAAGACTTGTAGTAGCACAACCATTGACCAGTTCAATAGCTGTTATCTATAAATAGACTTATTTCCCATACAATATTTTTTACCCATCACCAAAGCTTAGATATGTCGATGAAAGGAGTCCATTTTGTTGCAATTGTTGCTCTCTTGTCTCTGGTATCCTCCCTTGTCTCTGCCTACGATCCCAGCCCTCTTCAGGACATTTGTGTAGCAGTTGATGACCCCAAGTCTGCTGGTATTTACTTTTTTATTTATCAACATTCTGCTTAGAAGCAAGACTATCGTTATTGCTTTCTTACTCTTGTATGAGATCTTGCAAACTATTATTATGAGTGTATCATATATTTTTTTTCCCTTTTAATGCTAACAAATATTTATTTCCTGCAGTGTTCGTTAATGGAAAATTCTGCAAGGATTTGGAGCAAGCCAAGGCCGAAGATTTCTTCTTTCGAGGGCTCCAAAATCCTGGAAATACAGACAATCGAGTTGGGTCGAATGTTACTGCTGTGAATGTGCAACAAATACCAGGCCTCAACACTCTAGGCATATCTTTGGCTCGCATTGACTTTGCACCATATGGCGAAAATCCTCCCCACACTCACCCTCGTGGCACTGAGATTCTGGTAGTCTTTGAAGGTTCTCTGTTAGTCGGATTTGTCACATCCAACACTGAGAACCGTCTTTTCACCAAGGTTTTAAACAAGGGAGATGTCTTTGTGTTCCCAATTGGTCTCATTCACTTCCAGTTCAACGTGGGACACGCCAATGCTGTAGCCTTTGCTGCTTTGAGTAGCCAAAATCCAGGTGTCATCACAATAGCAGACGCTGTTTTTGGATCTGATCCTCCCATCAATCCTGATGTTCTCGCCAAGGCCTTCCAACTTGACAAGAAAATTATTGAAGATCTTCAGAAAAAGTTTGAATATAAGAATTAGAGAAACTTATGAAAATGTTATGAACCGTTTTCCTCATTCCATCAAACAATATTAAAATAAAAGGTTGCTTATGTAACTCTCCCTAGGTGGAGTAATTGGAGTATAAAATAATATTTAGATTTGTTGAGCAACTTGAGCATATCTCTCTCTCTCTCTCTCTCTCTCTCTCCCTCGCGCTTTTGTAAAACAAAAGATATAGGAATTAGGAAACACTATTGCATGGGGTTAAGTTGAAGGCCATAACTTCTCTTTGAACCAGCTATATATATTTGTCAAAAGCATTAAAAAAAAAAAAAAAAAAGAAAAAGAAAAAAAGATGAATGATTCTAACTTGTCTATGTCTATGTGGGATGTTTAACCACAACTTTGTCTAGCTATATAGGACGTAATTGGTTTAATTTCTCATAATATTACTCTAAAATTTTAAACTCATCTTTTTAATTTGAATTCAGACTTCTTCATATATCTAAAAGGGTATTTCAGAAAAATTGGAATATAAATGTTTATTTTGGTTATTAAAATTAAGGGTGTACATGCAGAAGCGGTTAATTATTTGAAATATCTACAACCGCATCCCCAAAATGCGGATATAACTTTTACATATCGATCTGTATCAGTGCAATTCTTTTTACTAATTGCATCCGCGTGATTATTAAATGCGATTATTAACTGCTATCCGCATATTTGGTAATGGGTTTATTTTTGTCTATTAGGCCTTGTTTGAGTCTCTATATTTTGAAAACATTTGAGGCATGCATATTTTTAGTTTTTTGGCTTGTTTTAAGTTTTTTTAAGCCATAATCTTTTGAAAATATATTGATTTCACATTACTTTTACCTTTTTGCCCAAGTTTTATATTATACGAGAAATTAAGCAATATATCCAGCCAAACTAATGTAAAATAATCTATACTTAATCTAAAAGGACGTCATTTTGATATTAAACACCAAAACATTATCGTTTTGTTGAATTTTCTAAAATCTCTCTGTCTCTGTCTCTCTCTCTCTCTCTCTCTCTATACATATATATAAAGGGTATGCGGATGTGGTTAGCATCACCTAATTAAAACTGCTATCAGCATCCACATATGCTGTGACAACCCGTTTTTTTTTTTTTTTTTTTTTTTTTTTTTTTACAAACAATAGACAAGTCGTCACAGTGGCACGACTATTTGTCGCTCAGCCAACATATGACACATGCCCCATAACATATACCTGATAATCAGAGTTATACCTAACAGCAGAAAACATAATAACACCATCATATTTTCAGCGGAATAATACAACTAAAACGTAACCTGTTGATTTAACAAAAGAGTCATACACATGTCTATCTGTTTAAGGCTTAACATCATTACATCATATAACAAAAGAATGGCTTATACAAAAGAATACGTGACACTCACGTCACAAGCCATATACAAAATATACCAAAAAGGGAGGACACCATAGTCCAACCCATTACAACTGTCGCAGTGAGTCTCAGTCGTAATATCCCAGGTATGACGCTATTGGATCGTCATCTAACTCTAGAGTACCTGCAGCCAAAGTAGCATCATCTATACGGTTGTGGGGGCTTGCCACATCCGTATAGGTGGAATTATGAGCCCACCATCTTAGCATAAATAAATACACTAAGACCTCAGAGGTATACTATTCACTGAGTTTTTGCAAAGAACCAACTTTTCTTATTTTAGTCTCGCGTACACTATAACAGCTATCAATTTATAAACTTTTGTTTCAAAACTCCCATAGCTGATACAGCAAACACCGACTAATAGAAAACATTTAAAACATACTACGCAGCTGAGCATATACGTAAAAGTTCCATTGTTGGAAACATCTACATACATCCTCACCTACTGTAATACTTTTGTTTCAATGAGACTTAGAAAATAATAGCATTTAAGTCATGCAACCATCCGATAGAAATATACATAAGTTCTTTTCCATTGAGACTCTTATGCATACTAATACGTCTAGCAAAACTACTCATAGTATAAAAACATCACACTCATGAAAACAATGCTATACATGCTCATGTAAGTTTCTGTTGTATTCCTATTGGGCATTGGTCCCCCCAATACTAGTTCATGTGTATGTTCCTAAGGGGCATAAATCTCCCAATACTAGTTCATGTGTACGTTCATATGGGGCGTAAATCCCCCTGGGGCGTCGGTCCCCCCCATAGTTCATGCGTGTGTTCGTATGGGGCGTATGTCCCCCCCACTAGTTCATACGTAAGGGGCGTATATCCCCCACTAGTTCATGCGTTTGGGGCGTAGATCCCCCTGGGGCGTATGTCCCCCTTCTAGTTCATGCGTTTGGGGCGTAGATCCCCCTGGGGCGTATGTACCCCTTCTAGTTCATGCCTATGGGACATAGATCCCCCTAATAGTTTGTTTATGCGTTCATGTTTCATGCTCAATGCTCATGCTTAAATACTATACATTTAATTTCATAATCATGCTTTTAACACATGCTTTCTTTATAAAACATAAACAATTCAACATGTCATTTCTTTAACAATTTGCATAACTTAAATCTTTATACTCACTCTAAACTCACCAATCATATTCATTGTTCAAAACATCATCAATATTTCAATATACTCCAAAGTACTCAAATCATCCAAAACAATTCATAATCAACATACAGTTGGTTCAGATTTGTAAAACAATATATATTTTGCAATTCATCATTTATGAAAATAATACTTCTCAGTGAGTAGAATACTCACCTTGGATTACTCGTAATCTTGATTCCAACAATCCTAGGTTTGACCCTCAAAGTGCCGCTATAATTATAACACAATGCACCATTTAGCTTTTAACCAACAACTATAACAATTAGCACTTTGAATAACTCAAAGGCTACAACATGAATTTCCTACTAATTACCTAAACCTATACATGAAAATATTCCTCAATTTGCGATTAAAATTTTCAATTTATATAAATTATTATTTTTAGGACCTAATCCCATAAATGCCTTCTTTCTTTTTTTTTTTTTTGTAAAAGTCATAGATGATTTGAAATTATTTAACACTTCCAATGCAATTAATCCATTAATTCTCAATCTATGTTTTAAACACTTCAAAACCCCAAATTAATTTAACCCATCAAATTAAGACTTCCCAAACCTAACCCATAATTATAAAACACTACCATAATCACAACATCATTAACCCATAGCATTTACTAAGGTTTAATACCCCAAAACACAACTAAAATCAAATAACTAAGAGTTAGGGTTTGAGGAAAACTCACCACAAGATTACCAAACCCAAAACTCAAGGTTTGGGTAGCCTCAAGCAAGTCCCAACAAGCCCAAACACCAAAAGAACATAGAGGATTAAACTCATTTATAAGATTTTACCCAAAAATCACAAAACCATGAGTTTAGTGTTTTACCTCAAAGTGAACGGTAGGAACGTAGATCCGAGTGCAAGGATCTCGTATCCTAAGACGGATCGAAGATTGGACCGTTGGATCTTCGTGAATCAAAGTTTTTGTGTGAAAAATCTTAAGGAAATCCCTCCTCTGTTTTTCTTGCTTTTCTCTTGGGTCATACAGGAAAGAGGGAGTCACTGCCTCTTTCCTTTATGTTTAGGTGAGGCGCACATGCGCCTCACACTTACAATTTTTTTTTTATTATTATTAAATGAAGGACCATCAGGTCCTTCATAACTTAAATGGCCAACGGCCATTTGCTCAAATGGCCGAATGGCCTTTTGAGCAAAAGGCCGTGCGGCCTTGTTTGTCTTTTTTATTTTATTTTATTTTATTTATTTATTTATTTTTGTTATTTATTTATTATTATTATTATTATTTTATCTTTGTAATTTCTTTTCTTTGAACCTAAAAATATTCTCTTACATTTTAAAGACGCTAATTTAACTTAAATTAATTATTTACCCAAATTTTGCGTTTTAGTTATTACAAAATATCTTGAACATTACATATGCTGGTAGGATTTTTGCTAACCACATCCACACATGCATATACGGATAGTTGCGGATAGCGAATGCGGGCGGTTAATATTCATCTGCATGTTCATCCCTAATTAAAATACCTATCATTAACTCATAAATTGTAAGTGTTCATATTTTGGGGCAATGAAACTAACGGGGGAGTTTCAACACAGTAATTATTTTCCTATTGATCTTTCGTATTTTTAAGTACATCAATTTATTTCTTATTTATTACAAGGTACGTACTTAGTGACCATGCCATGTGACATTCACGTGATTTGCTTAATTCCCTTAAAAATTTAGCCTTCAGTTTTATAGAAGGTATTTGATCGTTTGAAAAGTTTGAGGATAAAATTAACAAAAAACTATAATATAATTAGGTGTGATAGTACATTAATTATGCGAGAGTTCAAGAGTTATAATTAGGCTAAAATTTTATGATAAAAAATAGAATGACGATCTGTCAAATTTGATTTTAACTAGAGGTTTTTTGTTATATTTTGATTTGTTAATTAAGTTTCCTAGTCAATAATGCTTTATATAATCATCAGTGTACATCAAACCAAAGGAAAAGACAAATGGCAACAATCATCAGTGCCTGAAGTGCCTTGAAAGTATTTGTCAAAATTATACTTGACCTCCATACAAAAACATCATGTTTCTGTTCCATATGAAATATCAACGAGATTAATGGTGGATTTATGTACGAGTAGTTCACTGTGAATATTCATCTACGTACGTACACACTGAATTGAATAGCCCAGAGTCCAGAGAGAAGGCTGATCGAGGGTTCTTGAAATCTTCTTTGCTTTCAAACCTTTGGCCAACATCCAAGGGTGTTGAATGGTTGCATGTAGTGAATTATATATGAATTATGATGATTGTAGTGAATCTAGTGATGATAATATTGGAATATTATTAGAGATAGTGACAAAACGATCTACCCATGCAAAGTAGTAATATTTATAGAAACTTTTTTTTTCTTTTATAATCATCCTCCCATGCTAACGTCTTAGTCTCAACTAACTCTTGAATGTTTTTTTTTTTTTTTTAATTTTTTTAACAATGACTGATTTAAGAATTTGTTGAGACCAGTATTACAAGATAATTGTGATTTAAAAATGTGGTTTCTAGCATTACGATCTTTTGTATAATACACTACTATTTTACTATGCTGCATGAGATGACATTACGTACCTACCCTTTAGATCAATCACCCTTGGTAAAAGAACAGAAAAAAACAATCGTGAATTGACAATGCATGTCACATCAGCAAAAGTGAGATAATACTGCATGTGGTATGTACGTAACATTTCTCAAAATAAAATGTTATGAATGCATTCATGCATTTGGTGGATGACCATTTAGTTTCATCTATTGGAATTCTACACATTCATGTCATCTTTTAGAATTCCATAACATTTATGTAATACATTGATATAGCCTTTTAATTCATGTCCTATCCTTTCCTATTCCTTAACCTCCCACTATGATTCTATGTCTATAAAAGGGAGTATTGAATACTTTGTAAAACACACAATTATAGAGAAGAATCATACATAGTTCCTGAAGAACTAGTTTCGTATTTACAATCTCTTTATCTTGTCTTGTTATTTTCATTAATTTTACAACACGTTATCAGCACGAAGCTCTAGCCAGTTGTTGTGTTCTTTTGATCTTCAACACCAAAAGCTATCCGTGGGATATTCTTCAATCATTGTAAGCCTCTTTAAGATTTAGTAATCTTATTATCTATTTTGTTAATTAACATTCTAACATATGCTTAGAAATTTTTATTGTTTTAAGAATCATATTAAAACATATGAATCTTATGATCCATGTGCGATTAATATGAACTAAAATGTTATCATTTTATAATGCTATGAATATTGATGTTATGAATTTTGGAAATACTATTAAGAATGAAAATCAAACATCCCAGCAGGATCGTGATAAAGCAATGAATGAAAATCAAGCATCCCTGCAGGATCGCGCTAAAGCAATAATTTTTCTTCGCCATCATCTACATGATGAATTAAATAAAAATGAGTACCTTATAATAAAAGATTCATTGACCTTGTGGAATAATTTGAGGGAGAGATACAAGTACCAGAAGACAGTTATCCTCCCAAAAAGCTCATTATTGTTGGATGCACCTGAAGTTGTACTCTTTAAAATCAGCTCACAGTTAAAACTGTGCACTTATGATGATATATACCATATTTCATGCCTCGAATGTGCTCCTGCAGCAGCAATATCGAGAGTGTAATTTTACAAGATATTCTGAACTAATATCTTGTCTTCTAGTGGCTGAGCAAAACAACGAGCTATTAATGAAAAATCACCAATCTCGTCCAACGAGTTCTACACCATTTTCTGAAGCAAATGGAACCTCATTTTGTGATAATAAAGGAAACCATTATCGTGGACGTGGACGTGGTAGAATATATATATATTATAGAGGTCAATGGGAACGTACTCATAATTCTTACAAAAGAAATTTTCATTTCCACCAGAAGTGGAACCACACTGAGGCGAAAGAATATAAAAAAAAAGGTTTACAGAATAAACCTACAAAGAACTATTAAGATCAATAAATGTTACAGGTGTAATATGAAAAGACATTTGTCGCGTACCTGCCGTACGCCTAAACATCTGATCGACCTATATCAAGCATCCATAAAAGAGAAAGAAAAGTGGATTAAAATGAATTTTGTTAATCACAGTAATCTTGTAGTAATATATATATATATATATATATGTTTTCATTATGTTGTCAATTTTAATTTTATTTTGTTATTTTATTTTGATTAATGAAATTTAATATTTATTTTATTATGTATGGAGGTATGGGCCATACTGATGGAATGATTAATTCCAAAATGATTGGTGAAGATTTGTGTCTAGCAGACAGTTGTACAACGCACACAATTCTTAGAGATAAGAAATATTTTCAATACTTAATATTAAACAAAGCTAGTGTCAATACAATATCAGGTTCATCAAATCTAATTGAAGGCTCTGGAAGAGCAAATATTATATTGCCAAAAGGAACAAAATTTTGTATTGATGATGCTTTGTATTCTTCTAAATCTAGAAGAAATTTAATCAGTTTTAAAGATATTCGTTTAAATGGTTATCATGTTGAAACCACTAATGAAGGCAGTGACGAATATCTTTATATTACTTCAATAATTTCGGGCCAGAAGCTCATATTGAAAAAACTGCCTGCTTTCTCTTCCGGGTTGTATTATACAACAATAAGAACAATTGAATCACATGTTGTGATGCACCAGAAGTGCTCTAATCCAAAAATGTTTATGCTTTGGCATGATCGTCTTGGACATCCGGGAACAATTATGATGCGTTGAATAATTGAGAACTCTCATGGGCATCCCTTAAAGAACCAGAAGATTCTTTTACAAAGTGATTATCCTTGTGCTGCATGTTCTCAAGGTAAACTTGTAATAAAACCATCCCCTTCTAAGGTAATTCTTGAATCTCCATCATTTTTACAAAGAATTCAAGGGGATATATGTGGGCCAATTCACCCTCCATGTGGGCCATTTAGATATTTTATGGTTTTAATAGATGCATCAACTAGATGGTCACATGTTTGCCTACTTTCTACTCGTAATATTGCATTTGCTAGACTTCTTGCCCAAATAATTAGATTACGGGCACAATTCCCTGATTATCCAATTCAATCTATTCGGATGGATAATGCGGGTGAATTTACATCTCAAGCATTTTATGATTATTGCATGGCAATCGGTATTAATGTTGAGCATCCTGTTGCTCATACACACACTCAAAATGGTTTAGCTGAATCGTTTATTAAACGACTTCAGTTAATTGCTCGACCTTTGCTTATGAAATCAAAACTACCTATTTCTGCTTGGGGACATGCAATATTACATGCTGCATCATTAGTTCGGATCAGACCAACATCTTACCAAAAATATTCTCCTTTACAACTTGCATTTGGTCAACCACCAAATATTTTTCATTTTCGCATTTTTGGTTGTGCTGTATATGTTCCAATTGCTCCACCTCAGCGCACTAAAATGGGACCTCAACGTAGACTTGGGATTTATATTGGTTTTGACTCTCCATCTATTATTAGATACCTTGAGCCTTTAACTGGTGATATTTTTAAAGCACGTTTTGAAGACTGTCATTTTGATGAAAATATATTCCCATCATTAGGGAAAGAAAAGTCGTTGCCAGAAGCACGACAAGAAATCACTTGGAAAAATTCGACGTTATCACATTTTGATCCTCGTACAAATCAATGTGAACTAGAAGTTCAGAGGATCATTCATTTACAGAGTATTGCAAATCAATTGCCGGATGCATTTACTGACAACAAGAAAATAATTAAGTCTCACATTCCAGCTGCTAATACTTCAGCAAAGATAGAAGTCCCTGTAGGACAATTAACTAATACAGCAGCAAATGAGTCTAAGGCACGCCTGAAGCGTGGAAGACCTATTGGTGCAAAGGATAAGATTCCCCGGAAGAGAAAAGCACAAGGAAATGAAATCGGCGCTCCTGAAGAGGCCTTACCCACAAAACAGGCAACGGAAATTGATCCATCCAAACTTTCTGTACAAAATTCTCCTGAAAAGAAATCCCCTGAAGAGGAACCTCTTGAAGAGGAATCTCCTGAAGAGTTACCCCCTGAAGAGGAACAGGTACCTGAAAATAATGAGATCTCAATAAATTATATAAGTACAGGAGAAATATTTGATAGAAATAAAATTGTTGTCGACAACATATTTTCATTTAAAGTTGCATTTGACATTACCAGAAGTAATGATGATATTGAACCACAATCCGTCGAAGAATGTCGACGTAGAAATGATTGGCCAATGTGGAAGGAAGCAATTCAGGCAGAATTGAACTCACTAGCAAAACATGAAGTATTTGGACCTGTAGTCCAAACACCAGAAGGTGTGTCGCCTGTTGGATACAAGTGGGTATTTGTACGAAAACGTAATGAGAAAAATGAAATTGTGAGATATAAAGCAAGACTTGTTGCACAAGGTTTCCTGCAGAAACCAGGTATTGATTATGAAGAAACATATTCCCCTGTAGTGGATGTAATTACATTTAGATTTTTGATTAGCTTGGTAGTTACAGAAAGTTTGGATATGCGTTTAATGGATGTGGTTACAGCATATTTATATGGATCACTTGATAATGATATATACATGAAAATCCCTGAAGGATACAAAATGCCTGAAGCATGTAATTCAAAATCCCGAAGTATTTATTCTATCAAGCTACAAAGATCTTTATACGGGTTAAAGCAATCCGGACGCATGTGGTACAATCGTCTTAGTGAATATCTATTGAAAGAAGGATTTGAGAATAATCCAATTTGTCCATGCGTTTTCATTAAGAAATCAGAATCTGGATTTGCTATCATTGCAGTTTATGTAGATGATTTAAATCTTGTCGGGACTCCAGAAGAGCTCACAAAAACTGCCACTTATCTAAAAAATGAGTTTGAGATGAAAGATCTTGGGAAGACAAAATTTTGTCTTGGCTTACAGATTGAACATTTTCAAAATGGAATTTTTGTTCATCAATCAACATACACAGAAAAAGTCCTGAAGCACTTTTACATGGAGAAAGCTCATCCTTTGAGCACTCCAATGGTTGTTCGTTCGCTTGATGTGAAAAAAGACCCTTTTCGCCCTCGAGAAGATGACGAAGAAATTCTTGGTCCTGAAGTACCATATCTTAGTGCAATTGGCGCACTCATGTATCTTGCAAATTGCACACGACCTGATATAGCA
This sequence comes from Alnus glutinosa, assembly GCF_958979055.1. Lineage (NCBI taxonomy): Eukaryota > Viridiplantae > Streptophyta > Magnoliopsida > Fagales > Betulaceae > Alnus > Alnus glutinosa. The sequence goes on from NC_084890.1 coordinate 13,815,867, forward strand.
TTTTCAGTTAATTTACTAGCAAGATACAGTTCTGCACCAACTCGAAGGCATTGGAATGGGGTTAAACATGTTCTACGCTATCTTCGTGGAACAACTGACATGGGATTATTTTATCCAAAAGGTTCAAATTCACAGTTAGTTGGATATGCAGATGCGGGTTTTCTTTCTGATCCGCATAAAGGTAGATCTCAAACAGGATATCTATTTACATGTGGAAGTACTGCTATTTCATGGAGATCTGTCAAGCAAACACTTGTTGCTACTTCTTCAAATCACTCAGAAATTATAGCAATTCATGAAACAAGTCGGGAATGCATATGGCTAAGATCAGTAATTCAACACATTCGAGAAAAGTGTGGTTTATCCACAATCAAAGATAGCCCGACAATATTATAAGAAGATAATGCTGCTTGTATCACACAGATCAGAGGAGGATACATTAAAGGTGATAGAACAAAACATATTTCACCAAAATTCTTTTATACACATGAGCTCCAGAAGAGTGGTGATATTGATGTGAAGCAGATACGATCAAGTGACAATTTAGCAGATTTATTTACCAAAACATTACCAACTGCAACATTTAAGAAGTTGGTGAATAACATTGGAATGCGCCGACTCAAGGATCTTTCATCATAAACAATTGAAGCTCATCATCCTTATGAGGGGGAGTAAAATGATTATGCTGATTGTACTCTTTTTCCTTCGCTAAGGTTTTTCCCACTGGGTTTTCCTTTGCAATGTTTTAATGAGGCAATCCTAAAGCATACGATGACACACAAGAATAGTGTACTCTTTTTTCCTTCGCCACAGGTTTTTTCCCACTGGGTTTTCCTTGGCAAGGTTTTAACGAGGCATATTCTTAGTGTATGGTCTTCCAAGGGGGAGTGTTATGAATGCATTCATGCATTTGGTGGATGACCATTTAGTTTCATCTATTGGAATTCTACACATTCATGTCATCTTTTAGAATTCCATAACATTCATGTAATACATTGATGTAGCCTTTTAATTCATGTCCTATCCTTTCCTATTCCTTAACCTCCCACTATGATTCTATGTCTATAAAAGGGAGTATTGGATACTTTGTAAAACACACAATTATAGAGAAGAATCATACATAGTTCCTGAAGAACTAGTTTCATATTTACAATCCCTTTATCTTGTCTTGTTATTTTCATTAATTTTACAACAATTCTTATGAATATTTATATTATTAATTTTTATTTTAATATTTTTGACGGAGCTACGTACCTACTTTGTATGTATGAACACACGGCGTCCATATTCATCAAAGTCCAAGGAAAGAACAAATGCTCAAAAAATTTCAATGCCTCGTGTGGTTAGTTGTCCGTACGGAGTTTCTCCTTATTATAAAAGAATTACATATATATATATATATATATATATATATATATATATATATATATATATATATATATATATATATATATAATAACAAGAAAACTTAGACGGCGTTTCTAAGATTAACTCAAGAAATACAAATTTTCTGAAAAGAAATACAAGTTTAGAATCACATGCTTTGTTATATATAAAGAAGTATATACGTCGTCTATTAATTATTTTGAAATTATCTGAAGCATTAAAATACATTTTCCTCTTTCAATTGGGAGACCGATTACTTATTAATACAATAAATTTATATATGTTCTGTATGTACGGTGTTCTCTTCTTTTATTCTACTTGTCTTTTTTGTTTATTTATTGATGGCCGGATTAAGTTCTCATAAACAAGTTAAGACCGGCCGTGTCCGTTGACATCTTCAGCAATATTCTAGATTTGAGTGCTTCGGTTGTTAATTGACGAGATCACCTTTTACAAATATGCATGTTACGGGCGTTGAAGTGGCATGACAGGCGCAATTAAAATATGATCTAGAACTTGTCAATTATTTATTGAGTTAAGCATGAGAAGAAGTAATCTATCAATTAAGAAGAAAGCACGAGAAGAAGAAACCAAAACGTGGTTAAAAGTCTGCATTAGTTGTTGAAGAATGAAGAAGAAGTTCGTACTTCTCATAGTAAATCCATAACCACTCAAGACTTGTAGTAGCACAACCATTGACCAGTTCAATAGCTGTTATCTATAAATAGACTTGTTTCCCATACAATATTTTTCACCCATCACCAAAGCTTAGATATGTCGATGAAAGGAGTCCATTTTGTTGCAATTGTTGCTCTCTTGTCTCTGGTATCCTCCCTTGTCTCTGCCTACGATCCCAGCCCTCTTCAGGACATTTGTGTAGCAGTTGATGACCCCAAGTCTGCTGGTATTTACTTTTTTATTTATCAACATTCTGCTTAGAAGCAAGACTATCGTTATTGCTTTCTTACTCTTGTATGAGATCTTGCAAACTATTATTACGAGTGTATCATATATTTTTTTTCCCTTTTAATGCTAACAAATATTTATTTCCTGCAGTGTTTGTTAATGGAAAATTCTGCAAGGATTTGGAACAAGCCAAGGCCGAAGATTTCTTCTTTCGAGGGCTCCAAAATCCTGGAAATACAGACAATCGAGTTGGGTCGAATGTTACTGCTGTGAATGTGCAACAAATACCAGGCCTCAACACTCTAGGCATATCTTTGGCTCGCATTGACTTTGCACCATATGGCGAAAATCCTCCCCACACTCACCCTCGTGGCACTGAGATTCTGGTAGTCTTTGAAGGTTCTCTGTTAGTCGGATTTGTCACATCCAACACTGAGAACCGTCTTTTCACCAAGGTTTTAAACAAGGGAGATGTCTTTGTGTTCCCAATTGGTCTCATTCACTTCCAGTTCAACATGGGACACACCAATGCTGTAGCCTTTGCTGCTTTGAGTAGCCAAAATCCAGGTGTCATCACAATAGCAGACGCTGTTTTTGGATCTGATCCTCCCATCAATCCTGATGTTCTCGCCAAAGCCTTCCAACTTGACAAGAAAATTATTGAAGATCTTCAGAAAAAGTTTGAATATAAGAATTAGAGAAACTTATGAAAATGTTATGAACCGTTTTCCTCATTCCATCAAAACAATATTAAAATAAAAGGTTGCTTATGTAACTCTCCCTAGGTGGAGTACTTGGAGTATAAAATAATATTTAGATTTGTTGAGCATCTCTCTCTCTCTCTCCCTTCGCGCTTTTGTAAAACAAAAGATATAGGAATTAGGAAACACTATTGCATGGGGTTAAGTTGAAGGCCATAACTTCTATTTGAACCAGCTATATATATTTGTCAAAAGCATTAAAAAAAAAAACAAAAAAAAAAAAAAAAAAAAAAGATGAATGATTCTAACTTGTCTATGTCTATGTGGGATGTTTAACCACAACTTTGTCTAGCTATATAGGACGTAATTGGTTTAATTTCTCATAATATTACTCTAAAATTTTAAACTCATCTTTTTAATTTGAATTCAGACTTCTTCATATATCTAAAAGGGTATTTCAGAAAAATTAGAATATAAATGTTTATTTTGGTTATTAAAATTAAGGGTGTACATGCAGAAGCGGTTAATTATTTGAAATATATACAACCGCATCCCCAAAATGCGGATATAACTTTTACATATCGATCTGTATCAGTGCAATTCTTTTTACTAATTGCATCCGCGTGGTTATTAAATGCGATTATTAACTGCTATCCGCATATTTGGTAATGGGTTTATTTTAGTCTATTAGGCCTTGTTTGAGTCTCTATATTTTGAAAACAATTGAGGCATGCATATTTTTAGTTTTTTGGCTTGTTTTAAGTTTTTTTAAGCCATAATCTTTTGAAAATATATTGATTTCACATTACTTTAACCTTTTTGCCCAAGTTTTATATTATACGAGAAATTAAGCAATATATCTAACCAAACTAATGTAAAATAATCTATACTTAATCTAAAAGGACATCATTTTGATATTAAACACCAAAACAATATCGTTTTGTTGAATTTTCTAAAATCTCTCTCTCTCTCTCTCTCTCTCTCTATACATATATATAAAGGGTATGCGGATGTGGTTAGCATCACCTAATTAAAACTGCTATCAGCATCCACATATGCTGGTAGTATTTTTGCTAACCACATCCACATATGCATACACGGATAGTTGCGGATAGCAAATGCGGGTGGTTAATATTCATCCGCATGTTCATCCCTAATTAAAATACCTATCATTAACTCATAAATTGTAAGTGTTCATATTTTGGGGCAATGAAACTAACGGGGGAGTTTCAACACAGTAATTATTTTCCTATTGATCTTTCGTATTTTTAAGTACATCAATTTATTTCTTATTTATTACAAGGTACGTACTTAGTGACCATGCCATGTGACATTCACGTGATTCGCTTAATTCCCTTAAAAATTTAGCCTCCAGTTTTATAGAAGGTATTTGATCGTTTGAAAAGTTTGAGGATAAAATTAACAAAAAACTATAATATAATTATGTGTGATAGTACATTAATTATGCGAAAGTTCAAGAGTTATAATTAGGCTAAAATTTTATGATAAAAAATAGAATGACGATCTGTCAAATTTGATTTTAACTAGAGGTTTTTTGTTATATTTTGATTTGTTAATTAAGTTTCCTAGTCAATAATGCTTTATATAATCATCAGTGTACATCAAACCAAAGGAAAACACAAATGGCAACAATCATCAATGCCTAAAGTGCCTTGAAAGTATTTGTCAAAATTATACTTGACCTCCATACAAAAACATCATGTTTCTGTTCCATATGAAATATCAACGAGATTAATGGTGGATTTACGTACGAGTAGTTCACTGTGAATATTCATCTACGTACGTACACATTGAATTGAATAGCCCAGACTCCAGAGAGAAGGCTGATCGAGGGTTCTTGAAATCTTCTTTGCTTTCAAACCTTTGGCCAACATCCAAGGGTGTTGAATGGTTGCATGTAGTGAATTATATATGAATTATGATGTTTGTAGTGAATCTAGTGATGATAATATTGGAATATTATTAGAGATAGTGACAAAACGATCTACCCATGCAGAGTTGTAATATTTATAGAAACTTTTTTTTTTCTTTTATAATCATCCTCCCATACTAACGTCTTAGTCTCAACTAACTCTTGAATGTTTTTTTTTTTTTTTTAATTTTTTTAACAATGACTGATTTAAGAATTGGTTGAGACCAGTATTACAAGATAATTGTGATTTAAAAATGTAGTTTCTAGCATTACGATCTTTTGTATAATACACTACTATTTTACTATGCTGCATGAGATGACATTACGTACCTACCCTTTAGATCAATCACCCTTGGTAAAAGAACAGAAAAATCAATCGTGAATTGACAATGCATGTCACATCAGCAAAAGTGAGATAATACTGCATGTGGTATGTACGTAACATTTCTCAAAATAAAATTCTTATGAATATTTATATTATTAATTTTTATTTTAATATTTTTGACGGAGCTACGTACCTACTTTGTATGTATGACCACACGGCGTCCATATTCATCAAAGTCCAAGGAAAGAACAAATGCTCAAAAAATTTCAATGCCTCGTGTGGTTAGTTGTCCGTACGGAGTTTCTCCTTATTATAAAAGAATTACATATATATATATATATATAATAACAAGAAAACTTAGACGGCGTTTCTAAGATTAACTCAAGAAATACAAATTTTCTGAAAAGAAATACAAGTTTAGAATCACATGCTTTGTTATATATAAAGAAGTATATACGTCGTCTATTAATTATTTTGAAATTATCTGAAGCATTAAAATACATTTTCCTTTTTCAATTGGGAGACCGATTACTTATTAATACAATAAATTTATATATGTTCTGTATGTACGGTGTTCTCTTCTTTTATTCTACTTGTCTTTTTTGTTTATTTATTGATGGCCGGATTAAGTTCTCATAAACAAGTTAAGACCGGCCGTGTCCGTTGACATCTTCAGCAATATTCTAGATTTGAGTGCTTCGGTTGTTAATTGACGAGATCACCTTTTACAAATATGCATGTTACGGGCGTTGAAGTGGCATGACAGGCGCAATTAAAATATGATCTAGAACTTGTCAATTATTTATTGAGTTAAGCATGAGAAGAAGTAATCTATCAATTAAGAAGAAAGCACGAGAAGAAGAAACCAAAACGTGGTTAAAAGTCTGCATTAGTTGTTGAAGAATGAAGAAGAAGTTCGTACTTCTCATAGTAAATCCATAACCACTCAAGACTTGTAGTAGCACAACCATTGACCAGTTCAATAGCTGTTATCTATAAATAGACTTGTTTCCCATACAATATTTTTCACCCATCACCAAAGCTTAGATATGTCGATGAAAGGAGTCCATTTTGTTGCAATTGTTGCTCTCTTGTCTCTGGTATCCTCCCTTGTCTCTGCCTACGATCCCAGCCCTCTTCAGGACATTTGTGTAGCAGTTGATGACCCCAAGTCTGCTGGTATTTACTTTTTTATTTATCAACATTCTGCTTAGAAGCAAGACTATCGTTATTGCTTTCTTACTCTTGTATGAGATCTTGCAAACTATTATTACGAGTGTATCATATATTTTTTTTCCCTTTTAATGCTAACAAATATTTATTTCCTGCAGTGTTTGTTAATGGAAAATTCTGCAAGGATTTGGAACAAGCCAAGGCCGAAGATTTCTTCTTTCGAGGGCTCCAAAATCCTGGAAATACAGACAATCGAGTTGGGTCGAATGTTACTGCTGTGAATGTGCAACAAATACCAGGCCTCAACACTCTAGGCATATCTTTGGCTCGCATTGACTTTGCACCATATGGCGAAAATCCTCCCCACACTCACCCTCGTGGCACTGAGATTCTGGTAGTCTTTGAAGGTTCTCTGTTAGTCGGATTTGTCACATCCAACACTGAGAACCGTCTTTTCACCAAGGTTTTAAACAAGGGAGATGTCTTTGTGTTCCCAATTGGTCTCATTCACTTCCAGTTCAACGTGGGACACACCAATGCTGTAGCCTTTGCTGCTTTGAGTAGCCAAAATCCAGGTGTCATCACAATAGCAGACGCTGTTTTTGGATCTGATCCTCCCATCAATCCTGATGTTCTCGCCAAAGCCTTCCAACTTGACAAGAAAATTATTGAAGATCTTCAGAAAAAGTTTGAATATAAGAATTAGAGAAACTTATGAAAATGTTATGAACCGTTTTCCTCATTCCATCAAAACAATATTAAAATAAAAGGTTGCTTATGTAACTCTCCCTAGGTGGAGTACTTGGAGTATAAAATAATATTTAGATTTGTTGAGCATCTCTCTCTCTCTCTCCCTTCGCGCTTTTGTAAAACAAAAGATATAGGAATTAGGAAACACTATTGCATGGGGTTAAGTTGAAGGCCATAACTTCTATTTGAACCAGCTATATATATTTGTCAAAAGCATTAAAAAAAAAAAGAAAAAAAAAAAAAAAAAAAAAAGATGAATGATTCTAACTTGTCTATGTCTATGTGGGATGTTTAACCACAACTTTGTCTAGCTATATAGGACGTAATTGGTTTAATTTCTCATAATATTACTCTAAAATTTTAAACTCATCTTTTTAATTTGAATTCAGACTTCTTCATATATCTAAAAGGGTATTTCAGAAAAATTAGAATATAAATGTTTATTTTGGTTATTAAAATTAAGGGTGTACATGCAGAAGCGGTTAATTATTTGAAATATATACAACCGCATCCCCAAAATGCGGATATAACTTTTACATATCGATCTGTATCAGTGCAATTCTTTTTACTAATTGCATCCGCGTGGTTATTAAATGCGATTATTAACTGCTATCCGCATATTTGGTAATGGGTTTATTTTAGTCTATTAGGCCTTGTTTGAGTCTCTATATTTTGAAAACAATTGAGGCATGCATATTTTTAGTTTTTTGGCTTGTTTTAAGTTTTTTTAAGCCATAATCTTTTGAAAATATATTGATTTCACATTACTTTAACCTTTTTGCCCAAGTTTTATATTATACGAGAAATTAAGCAATATATCTAACCAAACTAATGTAAAATAATCTATACTTAATCTAAAAGGACATCATTTTGATATTAAACACCAAAACAATATCGTTTTGTTGAATTTTCTAAAATCTCTCTCTCTCTCTCTCTCTCTCTCTATACATATATATAAAGGGTATGCGGATGTGGTTAGCATCACCTAATTAAAACTGCTATCAGCATCCACATATGCTGGTAGTATTTTTGCTAACCACATCCACATATGCATACACGGATAGTTGCGGATAGCAAATGCGGGTGGTTAATATTCATCCGCATGTTCATCCCTAATTAAAATACCTATCATTAACTCATAAATTGTAAGTGTTCATATTTTGGGGCAATGAAACTAACGGGGGAGTTTCAACACAGTAATTATTTTCCTATTGATCTTTCGTATTTTTAAGTACATCAATTTATTTCTTATTTATTACAAGGTACGTACTTAGTGACCATGCCATGTGACATTCACGTGATTCGCTTAATTCCCTTAAAAATTTAGCCTCCAGTTTTATAGAAGGTATTTGATCGTTTGAAAAGTTTGAGGATAAAATTAACAAAAAACTATAATATAATTATGTGTGATAGTACATTAATTATGCGAAAGTTCAAGAGTTATAATTAGGCTAAAATTTTATGATAAAAAATAGAATGACGATCTGTCAAATTTGATTTTAACTAGAGGTTTTTTGTTATATTTTGATTTGTTAATTAAGTTTCCTAGTCAATAATGCTTTATATAATCATCAGTGTACATCAAACCAAAGGAAAACACAAATGGCAACAATCATCAATGCCTGAAGTGCCTTGAAAGTATTTGTCAAAATTATACTTGACCTCCATACAAAAACATCATGTTTCTGTTCCATATGAAATATCAACGAGATTAATGGTGGATTTACGTACGAGTAGTTCACTGTGAATATTCATCTACGTACGTACACACTGAATTGAATAGCCCAGACTCCAGAGAGAAGGCTGATCGAGGGTTCTTGAAATCTTCTTTGCTTTCAAACCTTTGGCCAACATCCAAGGGTGTTGAATGGTTGCATGTAGTGAATTATATATGAATTATGATGTTTGTAGTGAATCTAGTGATGATAATATTGGAATATTATTAGAGATAGTGACAAAACGATCTACCCATGCAGAGTTGTAATATTTATAGAAACTTTTTTTTTTCTTTTATAATCATCCTCCCATACTAACGTCTTAGTCTCAACTAACTCTTGAATGTTTTTTTTTTTTTTTAATTTTTTTAACAATGACTGATTTAAGAATTGGTTGAGACCAGTATTACAAGATAATTGTGATTTAAAAATGTAGTTTCTAGCATTACGATCTTTTGTATAATACACTACTATTTTACTATGCTGCATGAGATGACATTACGTACCTACCCTTTAGATCAATCACCCTTGGTAAAAGAACAGAAAAATCAATCGTGAATTGACAATGCATGTCACATCAGCAAAAGTGAGATAATACTGCATGTGGTATGTACGTAACATTTCTCAAAATAAAATTCTTATGAATATTTATATTATTAATTTTTATTTTAATATTTTTGACGGAGCTACGTACCTACTTTGTATGTATGAACACACGGCGTCCATATTCATCAAAGTCCAAGGAAAGAACAAATGCTCAAAAAATTTCAATGCCTCGTGTGGTTAGTTGTCCGTACGGAGTTTCTCCTTATTATAAAAGAATTACATATATATATATATATATATATATATATATATATATATATATATATATATATATATATATAATAACAAGAAAACTTAGACGGCGTTTCTAAGATTAACTCAAGAAATACAAATTTTCTGAAAAGAAATACAAGTTTAGAATCACATGCTTTGTTATATATAAAGAAGTATATACGTCGTCTATTAATTATTTTGAAATTATCTGAAGCATTAAAATACATTTTCCTCTTTCAATTGGGAGACCGATTACTTATTAATACAATAAATTTATATATGTTCTGTATGTACGGTGTTCTCTTCTTTTATTCTACTTGTCTTTTTTGTTTATTTATTGATGGCCGGATTAAGTTCTCATAAACAAGTTAAGACCGGCCGTGTCCGTTGACATCTTCAGCAATATTCTAGATTTGAGTGCTTCGGTTGTTAATTGACGAGATCACCTTTTACAAATATGCATGTTACGGGCGTTGAAGTGGCATGACAGGCGCAATTAAAATATGATCTAGAACTTGTCAATTATTTATTGAGTTAAGCATGAGAAGAAGTAATCTATCAATTAAGAAGAAAGCACGAGAAGAAGAAACCAAAACGTGGTTAAAAGTCTGCATTAGTTGTTGAAGAATGAAGAAGAAGTTCGTACTTCTCATAGTAAATCCATAACCACTCAAGACTTGTAGTAGCACAACCATTGACCAGTTCAATAGCTGTTATCTATAAATAGACTTGTTTCCCATACAATATTTTTCACCCATCACCAAAGCTTAGATATGTCGATGAAAGGAGTCCATTTTGTTGCAATTGTTGCTCTCTTGTCTCTGGTATCCTCCCTTGTCTCTGCCTACGATCCCAGCCCTCTTCAGGACATTTGTGTAGCAGTTGATGACCCCAAGTCTGCTGGTATTTACTTTTTTATTTATCAACATTCTGCTTAGAAGCAAGACTATCGTTATTGCTTTCTTACTCTTGTATGAGATCTTGCAAACTATTATTACGAGTGTATCATATATTTTTTTTCCCTTTTAATGCTAACAAATATTTATTTCCTGCAGTGTTTGTTAATGGAAAATTCTGCAAGGATTTGGAACAAGCCAAGGCCGAAGATTTCTTCTTTCGAGGGCTCCAAAATCCTGGAAATACAGACAATCGAGTTGAGTCGAATGTTACTGCTGTGAATGTGCAACAAATACCAGGCCTCAACACTCTAGGCATATCTTTGGCTCGCATTGACTTTGCACCATATGGCGAAAATCCTCCCCACACTCACCCTCGTGGCACTGAGATTCTGGTAGTCTTTGAAGGTTCTCTGTTAGTCGGATTTGTCACATCCAACACTGAGAACCGTCTTTTCACCAAGGTTTTAAACAAGGGAGATGTCTTTGTGTTCCCAATTGGTCTCATTCACTTCCAGTTCAACGTGGGACACACCAATGCTGTAGCCTTTGCTGCTTTGAGTAGCCAAAATCCAGGTGTCATCACAATAGCAGACGCTGTTTTTAGATCTGATCCTCCCATCAATCCTGATGTTCTCGCCAAGGCCTTCCAACTTGACAAGAAAATTATTGAAGATCTTCAGAAAAAGTTTGAATATAAGAATTAGAGAAACTTATGAAAATGTTATGAACCGTTTTCCTCATTCCATCAAAACAATATTAAAATAAAAGGTTGCTTATGTAACTCTCCCTAGGTGGAGTACTTGGAGTATAAAATAATGTTTAGATTTGTTGAGCATCTCTCTCTCTCTCTCTCCCTCCGCGCTTTTGTAAAACAAAAGATATAGGAATTAGAAAACACTATTGCATGGGGTTAAGTTGAAGGCCATAACTTCTCTTTGAACCAGCTATTGTGTTCTTCTAGTGTTCTCCTGGAATGGCATACATGTAATTTTTTTGATTAAAAAATTACATCTATGCCATTGCAGAAGAACACCAGGAGATGTTCTAACATTTCTCAAATCCATAACCACTCAAGCCTTGGTGTACATAACAGAAGCATTGACCAGTTCCATATATGGACCATATGGTGGTTAATTGTCTATAAATTAATAGACATGTTTCCCATGCATATATATAATATGTCTCGCCCATCGCTAAAGCAAAATATTAGAAATCGAGCTTAATTAATTAGATATGTCGATCAAAGGAGTCCATTTCGTTGTAATCGTGGCTCTCTTGTCACTCGCATCTCCCCTCACTACAAAAATATGTGCAAATCACCACGTGACTATAGTAGTCGTTATTGTAGTCACGTTGTCAAGATGACCACGCCGTAGAATGTATCAGCGACGTATCCAAATGACGACGTGGGATTAGTGCACACGGCAACATGGCTGCGTGGGATTAGGGCACGTGGCCATGTCGCCACATGGATTAACGCATGTGGCCACATGGCCACGTGCTCTAATCCCACGCAGCCATATTGCCACTTGCCCATATTCCACTTGGCCACGATCAGCCACGTTTATTAGACCACGTGGCCGACTGGCCACATGCCCAAGAACCACGTGGCCGCATAGCCATGTGTGTGACGACCCGTTTTTTTTTTTTTTTTTTTTTATACAAAACATCCACATAATCATTAATCCCTTAAAATATAAACTGATCTTCACATTGGCACGACGATATGTCGCAAAGCCGACATATGTACATACCCCATAATATGTACTTGGCAAATCAAAGTATAACATCTATCAACTATGCAGCGGAAAACATAACCTAATAGCGGAAGTCACATCTTATACACCTATCACAAATAATTACAACAAAGAGCCATTAAATAACTATATGATTAAATTTTTCCTCGAATTAAATACATAACATAAATGGCTTAACAAAGATCATGTGGCACAAGCGTCACAAGCGATAATCAAAATACCTAAAGGAATAGACATCCCGCGGTCTAACACATTACAACCGTCGCGTTGAGCTTCAGTCATAATATCCTCAGTATACTTCTACAACACCATATACTACGACTGGAATACCTGCAGCCAAAGAAACATCATCTATACGGTTGTGGGGGTTTGCCACATCCGTATAGGTGGAATTATGAGCCCACCGCCTTAGCATAAATAATTACACTAAGACCTCAGAGGTATACTATTCACTAAGTTTTCGCAAAGAACCAACTTTTCTTTTTTAGTCATGCGTACACTATAACAGCTACCAATTTTATAAACTTCTGTTTTGAAAATCCCCATAGCTGATATAGCATACACTGACAAATAGAAAGCATTTTAACATACTAGGCAGCTAATATTATTCGTAGGAGATTCATTATAGAAAACAATGGCATTTAAATCATGCAACCATACGATACCAATATACATAAGTTCTTTTTCTATCAAGACTCTTATGCATACTAACACGTCTAGCAAAACTACAATATACTTATCATGAAAACATCACACAATTTAAACAATGCTATGCATGCTCATGATAGTCTTCTTATTCATTGTGAGCCTTACGCTCTCTTCGTTATTATGAGCCTTACGCTCTCTTCATTATTATGAGCCTTACGCTCTCTTCGATTATTATGAGCCTTACGCTCTCTTCGTTATTATGAGCTTTACACTCTCTTCCATTATTATGAGCCTTACGCTCTCTTCGTTATTATGAGCCTTACGCTCTCTTCCATTATTATGAGCCTTACGCTCTCTTCCATTATTATGAGCCTTACGCTCTCTTCGTTATTATGAGCCTTACGCTCTCTTCCATTATTATGTGTTCATGCTTTATGCTTTACAATTCAAACTCTATACTCCTATTCTTTGCAAATCATGCTTTCTTCAAATACCATGAACCAATCAACATGAAATTTCATCATTCTTCTTTGCATAATTAAATCCCAACTACAACACACTTTCAAATACTTCAATTAATTCAAAACCTTTCATTCATGCATCATTTCATAACTTCATTGATATTTCAACATAATTGAAACTACTTAAAACATCCAAATCATACATGTTAACATATCGTTGGTTCAGTAAGAAAATCATATATCATTTGCATTTCTATAAAATACATAAAAATATATTTTCTCAGTGAGTAGAATATTCACCTTGGCTGCATTGGACCCACGACTCAGACTCTACATTGGAGAACCCATTGAAGTCTCCAATTCGGACACTATCCTGCAAACATTAGTAACATTAGATTATGCTATTGAACTCTATACTCTATGACACATATACTACTCACGTGCTCACACGTCGCGTAATCCACATCTAGGGCTAGTTAGGGATCCTAAACTATTATTAGGTTATCATTTAGACTAGGTTCTTATTTTATTCCACTTATCATCTCTATGACACATTTACTATCTTATTTGACTACTTATTATTATTATTATTATTATTATTAAATCACACTATCATTGTTAATGCTTTTATAGCTTCTTACTCACCTACATATATATATACATATACATGAATGTATACGATGCTTAAACCCTATCCAATGATACACTAAATTGCTTAGTGTACATGAATAGGTGGATTAGTTACTTAGTTACCTACTTATCATTATTAACAATTAAGTCTTATAGTTGGTCTATCCATTTAAGCAAATTAAGTGTATTTGGTCCATACACACATACATATACACATATATGTACAGGATGCTTATCAAGCTAAGCATTATACCTGGAATCAATTTGTTATTAGTTCACAACTCATATCAATTTTATTACATCCATTTCGATGTCTAAATTGTTATCTATGTTTACTTGACTTACTTATTGATTCTTGTATTTCTTTTATAGATACCTATTTATATATTTCACTTTATCTCTTTTATTCTTTTCTTTGACTATTTCCTTTTCATTTTATTCTATTAAGCCTTACAACGTATTTTCCATCTCGACCATATTTGTTATTTGCACAAAGGATCTAAATACATTAGATTCACACTCTTCAGTTCCCCTCTACAAAAAAAAACCTAACCAAGCAACCACCAAGTAAAGTAAACTATCCCCATTAATAACCAATTAGGCATAGCCATCAAAAGCTATCAAAATCATAACAATTATAATCATTCAACCACCATTTACTCTCAACATTCCATATACCTCTTAATCCAATTTTCACTAAAGCCTAATATCTATTCATCAATCTCCAATGAAAATCCACTCTCGACAACCTACATGGGAACTAAAATCTTATTACATAATATAACATAATTCTATTACATAAATTGCCACGCTTCCATCACTAAAGTATTAAACCTAGATTTCACCTTATGAGAATCCAACAATGTTCCATAGAAAACAATGAATATCTTATCAACTCAATTCTTAAATCAGCCACCTAATCCATATATAACAAATTTGGATAACATCAAGAACCCCAATCCATAGTTTCAACCAGTCATAGCCAAGCAAAACACCCATCAAAATCACCCCTCAACTCGATCAAGGCCCATAGCCATAAACTCCAAAACAGCCCCTCATTTGCAACCAAGATTCTATCATCAACCTCAAGAAAATATTATCAAATAATCATACATAAACTATCTCTAATAAACCTTCAAGCATCAACCACCATGAAAACCACCTGAAATCATCTAATTATATACCAACAAATCCAACCCCCAATTTCTAACTGCACCAAAATACACCCATTAAAATCACCCTCCATAAACACGTCCACAACAATAAATTAACCAAACCCAACACTTAACATCATCCAATAATTCCACACTATCATAATCACTCTAAATCAGCTCAAGAATCATATCAATTAAAATAGCCCTAAATCAGAATTCCAATCTTTCTCCATATTAGGCCGATCAAACAACCCCACAACTTCACAATTTCAACACACATGGTCACAACAAGAAATCCCAAAACCAGCTCCCATTCACAACCAAATTCCATCAACAAACCTTAAGAAAACATCATCAAATCACATACATATATTCTACCATTCAATTTCCAAAACAAAGGAATTAAATCAAACACCAAAGACCCATAATCCATCTCCAAACAGGGGAAACCCATACCAAAGCCACAACAAAAATCAAATCCCAAATCAGCTCTACAATCTCAAATAAACCCCCATTCGGATTTGCAACCAAAAATCTTAAACATTAACCATTGAAAATCAACCCAAATCAAAACCTAAATATCAAGGATCAAACTACATCAAACCAACAACCCATTCGGTCAACAACAAACCAAGTGGAAATTCAACCAAAATCAAAGACAAGGGGAAGAGAAACCATACCGAAGCAAGGCCGGAAATCGGCTCTGGTTCGTCGGAGGACTCGCCGGACAACACCACCGAAAGATCGGGTCTCACGGGTTCTTGGGTTCGGGTCGCGGGTTGCAGGTCCAAGCTCTTGGGTTCCACCGGAAATCGAGTCCTAGGCACCACCATAGTCGACCCATCGGTAGAGTCGGCCGGAACTCGCATCACCGGCGTCGATCCATGGAGGATCGGGCTCCATCTCCCTCAACTCTCCCGATCTCGGTCTCATCTCTCGGCTCTCTCTCAGTTTCATCTCTCTACTCCCAACTCTCTCTCTCTGATCTCCCTCTCCATCTCTCGATCTCACTCTCTTGTCTCTCTCTCTCTCTGCGTTCAAGTAGAACAGAGAAGGTCGAAGGGTAATAGGAAAAGAAGAAAGAAGAGAAGAAAGAAGAAGGAAAAGAGATGGGCGTGCGGGTCCAAGAGAAAGCAGGGGAAAGAAAGAGGAAAAAGAAAGGAAAAGTAGACACGTGTAGTGTGTGTGGGGTTCCAAAAGAAGATAATGTTATCTTCTTCCAATAAATCATGTGCTAACACATGGCAATAGAATATTACATTTTATTATTCAAGTTATATTACTTTGTCTTAAACCTATTTTATTCCAATTGTTGGTACAGTTTCCGTTATGGTGTGAATCTGCACGTTCCTTTGATGTTCTTCACGCTTCTCAATAACTCTGCAAAACAACAAAACCTAGGGACCCTTCCAGGGGTCCCGCTCCGATGCCTAAGTTAGCTTCTGTGAGGAAATAATGCTTTGTGCATAAAATTGAGTCTTAGTTTATACCTGGGGTATGGGCCTATTTATAGGCATAGAGGTGGAGTCAAACCTGGATTAGGACTCCTGCTCCTTGTTGATCTAGAACTGCTGTCCGAGTTCTAATTGGACTTCAATCCTTTACTAGACTTCTAATTGGATATCTTTTTAGACTTCCAATCTGATATCTTCTTAGACTTCTGATCTGACATCTTCTTAGACTTCTGATCTGATATCTTCTTAGACCTCTGATATGATCATTATTCTTATCTTATCATTATTCTTATCTGTTTGGACCTATTTGACTTTTGAATCTTCTCTTTGGATCGGGTTGAGTGGGATTTATCCCCAACAGTTACCCCCCAATTCCCTTATCCGAAGCTTGCTTGAATAATGGGAATTCCATGTCTAAGGAAACCCGATCTTTGTCTCCTTCTGAAAACCTGCTAACCTGCAAAACCTGAGGGTTAAATCTTACCCCCCAATTACCTTCTTGTTTCTCCTTAGAGTTTTCTCCCTGTATCTTGAAAAACCTGCAAAACCCGAGGGTTAAATCCGACCCCCCGAGAAGTTTCTTCTTGCTCTCGGCTAGGACTGATCCGAGATGCTCCTTTCTCTCAGCTAGGACTGATCCGAGACTCTCGGCTAGGACTGATCCGAGAGTTTTCTTCTTGGTCTCGGCTAGGACTGATCCGAGACTCTCCTTCTCGGCTAGGACTGATCCGAGAAGTTTTTTCTTGCTCTCGGCTAGGACTGATCCGAGACTCTCCTTCTCGGCTAGGACTGATCCGAGAGGCTCCTTCTCGGCTAGGACTGATCCGAGAAGTTTTTCTTGCTCTCGGCTAGAACTGATCCGAGAGGCTCCTTCTCGGCTAGGACTGATCCGAGAAGTTGTTCTTGCTCTCGGCTAGGACTGATCCGAGAGGCTCCTTCTCGGCTAGGACTGATCCGAGAAGTTTTTTCTTGCTCTCGGCTAGGACTGATCCGAGAGGCTCCTTCTCGGCTAGGACTGATCTGAGAAGTTTTTCTTGCTCTCGGCTAGGACTGATCCGAGAGGCCCCTTCTCGGCTAGGACTGATCCGAGAAGTTGTTCTTGCTCTCGGCTAGGACTGATCCGAGAGGCTCCTTCTCGGCTAGGACTGATCCGAGAAGTTGTTCTTGCTCTCGGCTAGGACTGATCCGAGAGGCTCCTTCTCGGCTAGGACTGATCCGAGAAGTTTTGGTCTCAGCTAGGACTGATCCGAGATGACCCCCCTTTCTTCTTGATCTCGGCTAGGACTGATCCGAGACTCTCGGCTAGGACTGATCCGAGACGACCCCCCTTTCTTCTTGATCTCGGCTAGGACTGATCCGAGACTCTCGGCTAGGACTGATCCGAGACGACCCCCCTTTCTTCTTGATCTCGGCTAGGACTGATCCGAGACTCTCGGCTAGGACTGATCCGAGAGTTTTTGCCTGCAAAAGAAACAACATCAACGGGTTCCTGGTCCCTAGACCGGGAACACTCCGATGCTTAAGTCAGCTTTATTCATTTATTCTGAAAATACTTATTCCCAAAATCTGGGGAATTTTCTGTCTAGTCTGAATTAAAAATAAAAGTCTAGTTCTTTGCAAATATAAATACTAAAAAATAAAAGCAAGCCTGAAATTCCCGAGAGTCCTTTTTATGGGATCACGGGCAGATACTGCTGTTGCCTCGGCTCTCTATGCTGTGGGCTTCTGCTTCTTCGGTCCTCTCTTCTTTCTATGTCATCTCGGGGAGCATTCTCTTGATGCCTTTCGTCTAGCTGAGGACGGTCTCGGGGATAGTAATCCCGTGGCTGTTGATCTCGGGGCTGATAGTCCTGATGATTCCGAGGCCTGTTATTTCCTTGATGGTTCCGTCGCTCTCCCAAGAACCGAACCAACTTGCCATTCTTTATGAATTCTTCTATTAACAACCTTAGGGTTACGCACCCCTCAGTGTAATGACCTGCTTGTTTATGGAAATCACAATACTTCCCTGCATTCCTATAAGGAGGATTACCTGGTATCTTTTGCGGTTCCCGAAACGCCGGATCTCTCTTGATCTCCATGAGGACTTCTGATATCTCGGCATTGAGAGGTGTAAAGTTGTAATCTTTGAACTTCTTTACCTGCCTCTGCTCTTCCCAATCAGCTTTCTTGAGTTCTTTCCTTTTCTTTTCTGGGGCTGTCTCTTGGGGTAGTCTAGAACTGGCCATAGATTTCAGCGTCTCTTCCTGATTGATGAATTCTTCTACCTTATCCATGAGGCCCTGCAAGGTACTCGGTTGCTTCCGGATCAACTTCTTCATCAAAGGCTCCTCGGGTGAAATTCCCTGATAAATGGCAGCAAAAATCATATCCTCGGTCGGATCTTCGACCGTAGCCTTCTCTCGGTTGAACCGAGCCATAAACTCCTTAAGACTCTCATTGCCCTGCTGGTGCAATGATAGCAAATATCCCGAAGGCTTCTTCCTTGTCCGGAAAGCCAAGAACTCCGTTAGGAATATCTTGGACAATTCCTTGAACTGATCAACGGAATTCGGGGGCAGCTTCGTGAACCAATCTCGGGCATTCCCCGAAAGAGTAAGAGGGAAGGCCCGACATGCTACTTCATCGGGTGTCCCGTGAAGGTCTAGATGAGCTTTGAAATTCTCTAGGTGATCCAAGGGATCTCTGTCTCCTGCATAACTTAGAATTTGGGGTACCTTAAACTTATCGGAAAGCTGATAGTCTGCCACCCGTCTGGTGAAGGGTGAGTCTGTACCCATTAGGAGCTTGTCCACCATTACGGATCTGCCTTTGTCCTTTCTTTCCATCTCCATGTACGTGCACCTTCTCTCCAGCTCGGCAATAATTCTGCTCAGATCTCCTTGGCGGTCATCCTCCCTCCGAGGATTAATGTTGCTATTGTGATCTTCTTCCTCACGCTCATCCCTGTTCATCTCGGGATTGGGCTGTCTCTGCCTCATGCGTAACAATTCTGCATTTAAGTCGTCAATCTGGGCTTCCAACGCTGCTATGCGATCTTGATCTCCACCCCCCGGGGGAGGGTTCGGTGGAGGCTGCAAATTATTCTGAATAGCCGGTTCCTGTGGGGCCACGGGCTGTCGATTGGTCTGGCTTCCGGAACGTGTGTTCATCACCATGATGGATCTTTTTTTTTCTTTTATGAGGAACGAATAATCGTTTCCCACAGACGGCGCCAAACTGTTGGTACAGTTTCCGGTATGGTGTGAATCTGCACGTTCCTTTGATGTTCTTCACTCTTCTCAATAACTCTGCAAAACAACAAAACCTAGGGACCCTTCCGGGGGTCCCGCTCCGATGCCTAAGTTAGCTTCTGTGAGGAAATAATGCTTTGTGCATAAAATTGAGTCTTAGTTTATACCTGGGGTATGGGCCTATTTATAGGCATAGAGGTGGAGTCAAACCTGGATTAGGACTCCTGCTCCTTGTTGATCTAGAACTGCTGTCCGAGTTCTAATTGGACTTCAATCCTTTACTAGACTTCTAATTGGATATCTTCTTAGACTTCCAATCTGATATCTTCTTAGACTTCTGATCTGACATCTTCTTAGACTTCTGATCTGATATCTTCTTAGACCTCTGATATGATCATTATTCTTATCTTATCATTATTCTTATCTGTTTGGACCTATTTGACTTTTGAATCTTCTCTTTGGATGGGGTTGAGTGGGATTTATCCCCAACACCAATCATATAAATTTATCTACTTAGGATTTATTATTAATCCCATCAATTCAATAAATATAATTTATTAAATGCTAAACTCGCTATTTATTTTCTTGGTCTTTACAATGTGGGCTAATCCCACGTCGCTAAATGGTCACGTGTCATATGTACACGTGGCTAATTGTTGTAATTTTTATTTTATTTTATTGACATTTGAAAAAATAAATGTTTTAAAAAATAAATACAACTTTTAATTAATACTACGTACATATTTTGGTATATTCTATGATTTGAACTCTAATTAACTCTAGTTTAGTATTTATTTAGCATGCATATATACGTATGGCTAGTCTAGAGTTTATATTTGTGTAATATATACAATATAGATATATATAGTATATATATTAAGAATATATACTTGTTTTAATTAATTCTATATACATATTTTTTAGTATATATATAAATAATGTATATATAGCATTAACCCTAGTTTAATGCTATATATAGTATATATATGTAGGGTTGGGGTTGTGTACTACACATATAAAACATATACTTTAAAAAATATAACAATTTGCAATATATTAATACTATATACATAAACTGCAATTGTGCTTGCCTGGTACGCATAAGAAAATGAATGCACAAGTTCATGAGGATCATCTGCAAAAAGCCAACCTCGTCAAATAGAACATGGTAATGTGTTGGCCTTGTGGTCCCGAGCATTCCAGCATACCCTACAAAGATAGAAATTTGCATGCCTCTATCATTATATAGATTCGATTCAATGTTCAAAACTTGGTTAAATTGTGACTCGCTGACGCCATCTCTAAATATAATGATTCGACCAGGGCCGCTGTTTCCTAATCCGGCTTGAACTCTTATAGAAGTTAATCAAAAGCTCCCTAATTAATAAGGGCCTTCATCTCCAGTTTCAGACACACGCTTAAATAACAAATCTAGCATTTCAAACCTTGGAGACTGTGTCCGAACAGATGCCCTATACTTATATTTCAATGCCCACTGCCTGAACTGACCACCTCAGCAATTGATGGTATGTCAGACTATCCTGGAGGGTCATGTACGTGAAGGAGGGCAAGTTGAACTCCATTCAACTCTCCACATAGTACACAAATCTCGTATAAGTCATTATATAGTATATACATGTGTTATTGGTATATTTTATATATTGAACCCTAACCTTAGTTTAGTGTTATATATAGTATATATACGTATAGTTAGGGTTTAGATTTGTGTACTACGTACACATTTAAAATATATGCTTCAAAAAATATAGATGTCAACTTGGGGGTTAATCCTATGTACATAACGTATATATACAATTTATATACCCTAACCCTAGAGTTGTGCTATATATAGATATATATTTATTTAAACCTTATACTTTAACAAATTAATACTACTTTAATTTAACACATATATTTTTTTTTTCGTATATTTTATTTCTTAAACTCTCACCCTAGTTTAGTGCTATATATAGTATATATACTTAAGGTTAGGGTTTACATCCGTATAATATATATTCCTTTAAGAATATATGCCAATTAACTTCCATGCAATATTATATACATAATATTGTACATATACTATTTATTAAAAAATAACCCTAGAGTGAAGCTATATATAGCATAAGTAGGGTTAAGGTTTACATTAACCAGTGTACGTACTATATACACATTTTGGTATTTTATACTATAACAAATTAATACTATATAATTTATTTCAACTTTCTACATTTAGTCAAATCTCGTATAAGTCCTTGATTATCTTAATACATGTGTTAATGATATATTTTATATATTGAACCCTAACACTAGTTTAGTGCTATATATAGTATATATACATATAGTTAAGGTTTAGATTTGTGTACTACGTACAAATTTAAAATATATATGCTTCAAAAAATATATATGTCAACTTGGGGGTTAATACACTACAAAAAAAAAAATAGATGTTTTGAGCCCCTTTTTTGAAGTCGTTTTAAGGCCTTAAAACGGCTCAAAATGGTTTGAGACCTTTTTTTGGTGCCGTTTTCAAAATGGCTACACATATCAAGTGTTAAAGTCCCAGTTTGAGCTGTTTTAGAAAAAACGGCTCAAATCAGTTGGAGTCAATTTGGACCAAAACGGCTCTAACTAATTGCAGCCATTTTAAGGACCCTAAAACGGCTCTAAACTTTTTTAAAAAATAAAAATAAAAATAAAAAAACCATAATTTTTTTTAGAGCCGTTTTAGGGTCCCTAAACCCGAAAACGGCTCTAAATAAATAAATAAATATATATATATATATATATTGGTAATACCTTATATAAAGTTCTAAATTCTGGTTTGCAACAATTCCTAGACGCAGCAGTTGATTACTCAAATCTAGGAAGGATTGTTTTACGATTAAAATCATCTCATATCAACATATAATTCAACCTAATTTGAACTTATAAAGAACCCATTGCATCGATTATATAGCCAATAGGCCAACATGAATGCTTAACATATACTGATATACCAATTTATAAAATATGGGTCTTGCAATTTGCTGTTTTCTCAAGCCAGTACCAGCAGACGAAATTGTATTAAGCAGTTCATTGTCTTTTACCACAGACAACGACTCAAACTCACCCAGAAAAGGATAAGAATACACAAATTAAATCATGGAAGTAATTGTGCAGAAACTAACCGGAAATCAAGGGTTCCGGAAATCGCTGGAAATCATGGAAGTCATTTTTTTTTTTTTTTATGAACTAAAAGCTTTATAACCAAACACAGAAAACTACACTCCAGTCAAAACTGGATTCGAAGTTCAACAAGAAACAAAACCTGGATGCCTGCATCCAAACAGCAAACCAAGACACACCCAACTCAACAGCAGAGCAAACACCACAACACACAACACAATACAACCAAAGAAGCAAGAAGCACACACCTCCACAACTCAAGAAAAATCAAAACAGAGTAACAGCCACTGCCAACAAATTAAAAGCGATGAACGTCCATTCTAGTTGGGAACTTGGCCATCACTCTAGATCTCACTTCCCAACAAATTCTAGAAATAATTTGCTCTTCAGTTCTAGGGGTTATTCATTGTGTAGAAACTAACCGAAAATCATGGGTTCCGACTCGACCCCTTGCCCAGTTGCCAAAAATTGCTTCTAATCGCCAGAAATCAGCTTCTAGCTCCACCGGTTGTCAATCCATGGAAGATCGGGTCTTTGGGTCACGGGTTCACCGGATCTCCTCTCTACTCCGATCGACGTTTCTCCTGGCTCCCAGCTCTCTCTCTCGAACTCCCTCACTCTCGGTCTCTCCTTCTCTGTCTCACCCTCTCTTAGACTCTTCTCTCTCAATCTCTATCTCTCAGTCTCACCCTCTCTCAAACTCTCTCTTTTCATCTCTTTGGGTTCAGGTGAGAAGAGGAGATACAAGAAAGAAGAAAGAAAAAGAAATAGAAAGGAGAAAAAGGAGTTGTGTGGGGCAGTGGCAAGTGGGTACATTTTATTAGAGAAAAAGAAACAAAAAAATTTTGAACAAAAAGATGAAGGGCTCGCAGGACACGAATATTGCCCCCCCCCCCCCCAAAACGACTTGGAGTTGTTTTCGCCCAAAAGGGCTCCAACGAAAATAATCTACAAAAAAAAATAAAAAAAAAAACTAAAAAAACAAATATATTTTAAAAAAAAAAATTAAAAAAATTAAAGAAAAAAGGAAAAAACAAATTTTTGTTTAAAAAAAAAATTATAGAAACAAACGAAAAAAAAAATTAAAACCAGTTTTTATTTATTTATTTATTTATTTCTATAATTTTTTTTATCTTATTTTTTTTATTTTAATAATTTTATGAAATGTATTTTTGTCATTAGAGGGAACATTGACATTTTTTGGTAGTTTTAGGGGGAACATTTGACACATGATGGATCATGGTACGATCTATGTGATCGATCGTTGTACGATCTAAGTAATTGATCGTGGTACGATTTATGTGATCGATCATTGTACAGTCTATGTGATGGAACGTGGTACGATCAATGTGATCGATTGTGGTATGATCAATGTGATAAGTCATAGTATGATCTATGTGATCGGCCATGGTACGATCAATGTGATAGGTCGTGGTACGATCTACGTGATAGGTCGTGGTATGATCTATATGATCAGTCGTGGTACGATCATTGTGATAGGTCGTGGTACGATCTATATGATCGGTTGTGGTACGATCAATGTGATAGGTCGTGGTACGATCTATGTGATCAGTCCTGGCACGATCAATGTGATCAGTCGTGGTACGATCAATGTGATCGATCGTGGTACGATCAATGTGATCATAGGTCGTGGCATAATCTATGTGATCGATCGTAGTACGATCTATGTGATCGATTGTGGTACGATCATGTGTGATTGATCGTGGTATGATCTATGTGATAGATGGTGGTACTATCTAAGTGTGATAGATCATGGTACAATTTATGTGATCGATCGTGGTACGATCATATGTGATCAATCGTTTTGATCAAGATGGCTCCATTTCGAACAATTTTTGGTAAAACAGCTCAAATTAGAGCAGTTTTAATTAGAGCCGTTTTAGAAAAGAAGCTCAAATTGAAGCCATTTTAACAAAAACGGCTATAAATAATTTTGAGCTGTTTTAAAAAAGCAACTCTAATTAGAGCCGTTTTGGTTAAAAGCTCTAATTAGAGCCACTTTTTTAAAAACGACTCTAATTTGAACCGGTTTAGTTAAAAATGGCTCAAATTATATTTATTTTGTTAAAACAACTCCAACAAAAATGGCTCAAAAAGTCGTTTTTTTTGTAGTGATACTATGTACATAATGTATATATACAATTTATATACCCTAACCCTAGAGTTGTGTTATATATAGATATATATTTAAACCTCATACTTTAACAAATTAATACTACTTTAATTCAACATATATGCTTTTTTTCGTATATTTTTTTTATTGAACTCTAACCATAGTTTAGTGCTATACATAGTATATATACTTAGGGTTAGGGTTTACATCCGTATAATATATATTCCTTTAAGAATATATGCCAATTAACTTCCATGCAATACTATATACATAATATTATACATATACTATTTATTAAAAAATAACCCTAGATTGAAGCTATATATAGCATAGGTAGGGTTAGGGTTTACATTAACTTGTATACGTACTATATATACATTTTGGTATTTTATACTATAACAAATTAATACTATATAGTTTATTTCAACTCTCCACATTTAGTCAAATCTCGTATAAGTTCTTGTCATTTCATATATATATAAAAGCCGAGTTCTAACTTAGAATTGGCCTAGAATTAAGACACGTGGCATGAATCCATACTTTTAAATTTTGAACCGGCCATTTAAGTAAAAAACTGGAAATTTAAGTAAAACTAAACCGGTCTGTGTATTTCAAGTAAAATAAATGGTGCATTTAATATGACTAATTAATTATCTTATATTGAATAAAAAATGAATAGAAACGTATTCCTAATCAAATCTCTTCCATTGAATAGAAAATGAATAGAAACATTTAATTTTGTTGTCATTAAATTCTCACTAATTTCTACCTCTCTCTTCCTTTAAGTAAAATCTTTTACTCTAACACTGCTTCCCCTCCCACTAAATGTCCGTTATAAACTAAACCTCAAAGAGTCAAATGCCAGTTTTTTTTTCTTTGGGAAATGTCAAAAGTCACTTCAATATCTCTCGCTTTCTCAAATAAATATATGGAGAAGTAATGGTTTGTGGCTATGCAAAACTGCAATGTTGTTTACATTACAGGAGAGTGGTGCTCAAAGCAAAGAGAGCGAAGTTTTTGCTATTGTTGGAACCTTTTTGTTTGTAATACTGCTATAGCCTTTTTTTTTTAGTTTGTCTTTCAAGTTTGTCGGGGTTGTGTTCAATAGAATTGTAAATAATATGTTTGTATTTATTTTATGTGCTTCTGTTTTTCTGATTTGATTTTATATCCTTATTTTTGCACTGATAATTTATATTATTTTTTATTTTTGTTGAAAAAGTAGTTTCTTTTACGCTATATATAAGAATGATGGTCGAATTAAAAAATATTTATCTGACCGTAGTTTCTTCCTATACCTACAAATTTCTTTGGAACTGGAAAAAGTATATAAAAAAATAGTTATTTTCTATTATATTAGTGGTTATCATTTTTTTTTTTTTACTTTATTTTCTATGATTTTGTTCTTTCTTTACATTTTTTTTTGTCCCTATTTCCTAATTTATATTATTTTTTTTGTTCAAATTGCTTTTTTCTTTTTCCTTTTCTAAATTTTACATTGAATTCAAGGAAACCATGGAAAGAGAGAGTTTACATTAATTATTGTTTTGAGTACGAGGTATGACGATTTTTTAATTTACATTGTTCACTGATTTTTTTTCCCTGTATAATGCACATTGTTAACGTGCTTAATTGATAGACAATATTGATTTTCAAGATTTCATATGAACCGGAAAAGTATATGGAAAAGAAAACTCTAATTTATTCTATAAGTATTTTTTATTTTTCATTTTTTGTCTATATTTTCTATGGTTCTCTTATTTCATTTCCTTTCTTCTTCTTTTTTTCTTTATTTTTTTTATGTAATTAATATATTATTTTTCATTCAAATTACTTATTTTATCTTTTGTAAATTTTACACTAAATTCAAGAAAATGATGGTGAGAGAGAGTTTCCTATGGTTGTTTTTTGTACGGGGTATGATGATTTTTTAGCGTATTATGTTTATTGAGTAGTTTTTTTTTATTACTTTGTGTAATACAAAAAAGATAACACTATTATATGGACAGAAATTTCCTACAAACCGGTTTCTAGGAAATTTCTTATAATCCACATATAAGATTGACATGTGTTATTTGAAATGTGAGAAGCATATGTTATTTAAATAGCATGTACTTCGTAAATGCTTTTTTAATAGCATTAATAAAAAAACATGTGTTTCTCACATGTTTAAAGGATACATGTCTTTTTTAAATGTGAGTTGTAGAAAATTTCCTATAAACCAATTTATAAGAAATTTTTGTCCCTATTATATTATATTAGTGTTTTTCAGTTTTCATTTTTTATCTATATTTTCTATGCTTCTCTTCTTCCCTTTTTATTTTTTTATTTTTTTTATTTATTTTTTATTATTATTATTTTATTATTATTTTACGAAACTGAATTATAAGGAAGAAACCCGCGCATAGCACGGGTTACGAGCTAGTTTATCTTAATACATGTGTTAATGGTATATTTTATTTATTGAACCCTAACCCTAGTTTAGTGCTATATATATACTGTTAGGGAAATTATCATCCCCTAGGCAAATGGGCCTATACCCGAACCAAGGCCCAGTTGATATTGCTGGCCCAACTTGACCCGCTCAATCATTAGGGCCTAACAGAGTCCTATAACATCTTGAAGGTTATATTTGGAACACATGGGATAAATACATTATCCCATGAGGAGTAAGTGTCCCACTCTCCCACTCTCCCACTTAACCTCTATCTCATCCCACTAAGGGTCCCACTCACCCATGACATGAAGGTGGAACAATGCGGTTAAGAATTATGTGCTTATAAATAAGCTGCTACCCCAGGTATAAAATACACTTTGAATATGCGCTAAAAATATACTAAACTCTCGACTCTCGATACTCTCCAAAATTGCCCACTGACTTAGGCATCGGAGAGGGGACGTCGGGAGACCCCCCCTCTGACGCATTGTTTGTTCTTCCTTGCAGATTACGAAGAACACGGCGAATTAAAGATCTACACGTCACCGGACTGAAAACTGTTCTAACAGTTTGGCGCCGTCTGTGGGAAGCGATGAATCGTTTCTTGTGAAAAATAAATTCAGAACGGTGACTTGCAATCAAATCACATCTTTCATCAACAGAAGAAGCAAATTCACACAGATCTGGGCTTACATGCAGCAAATCTGAGTTAAAACATAATAGATCTACATAAATTTACGCACAGCAGATCCGCATCATCCATTTGGAACAAATTTGCAAATCTAAACTCACGCTTCATGGATCGCGTTCAACTGACACATTTGCGCTCAACTAGCACTAAATCAGTGCTAAGCTCCATTAAATATGAGATAAGTTTTCTACATTCTCATATTATGAGATATCTTCTCTGAGTAATTGCTACATGAATATTGGAGCTGCTGTTGTTTAGCACGACTTGTAGGAGTCTACAATTAATGTCTAATTTGCTTATTGAGAGAGTCATGCTTGAATCATCCATTACTGTTTACAAGTTTTGTCTTTAAGCAAGAGGTTGAGAGGCGGCCAAGTCTCAATGTGAAAGTTGTGAGAAACACAAATATTGCTTTATTGAATTTTGTGTAATTTTTCTATGCATGTGTCAAAATGGAGCTTTTCTGGGAGCACCATTATTCATACAAAATTATCTCTTTAACAATGGATAAATTTGAATGATATCTTACTTTTACGTGTGATACCTATAATTAAAAGGTATTGATAAAAGTAATTTATGAACACCCTACGGTCTCTATATGATAATTTGACCTTGTGATCTGTTTAGAAGATTATAGCATTTTAATTGGCCTTATATCTGTAGTTATCTAAGCCATTCTCTGAGAATGGCGTACAATGAATTCGTACAAAACCCACCAACTCTCTTGCTTTTAAGCCCCAGCTTGTCAGAAGTATAAAAAAAAGAGTCGTATTTGTGCTTCTTCATGTTCAATGCTTTTGACTCAGGCCAGGATATTAATGGAGAGGATGTTAATGATCTTTCCACGCCGACACAAAATGGATCTTCGACAGCATATATAATCGAGCTGTGGGAGAAATCCAAAAGAGAGGCTAGGTGTTTGATTGCTAAGGACTTCTCTATCCCAATGTCGTCAAAAATGATCAATTCACAAGGTTGGGATTTCCGAGCCACAGAGGCTTAAAAATATGCAGATCTAGAAATACTGTGGCACCCCCATCCGAAAGACTAGTCTAAAGGGCATTTACTGAGGCCAGAGTTACAACCAAACAGATATACTGTCGACCAACCATGAATCTAGAACATCTCTTTATTGGGCAAATGACAAGTTGTAGCAGAGTGAAGCCCAACGATGAGCCACGTTACTATTGCAGATCAAACCAGGTCCCGCTGTTTCAGCATAGTCACCGCTTTTGAGTTGTCTTCTGCGGGCGCCACTAGATGCGGGTTCCACCTCCTGAGCCCCTTAACTCTCGCGACACACTCAAAGTGCCGAGGGTTACTCGAGCCATGAGTCTTGGGGATCTGACTTTCCAACCCAACAAAATCACAGCCGGCTCTCATCTGATCTCAGTTTCAAGCACAGACCTAAACTCCAGAGGACTAAAGGCCGGTGCTGCGAACCTGGATCCTAGAGCCGAACGATTTCGAGACATGTAAAGAACACTCTCTGAAAAAAAAAAAAAAAAAAAAAAAAAAAAAAAAAAAAAAAACGCTTCTGAATCGTCTTCCACGGGCGCCACCAAAGGCGGAACCCACCTGCCGAGAAGAGCCGTTATCTGGCCCTTATTCGGTCACATCTCTCAACACCAGGGTCACAGGGCTACCAAATGCTTCAAAACAGAAGCAACAAAAAAAAAGGGCACATTACTGCATGTACTCATTTATAGTACCGACAAGGTGCTTTGTTAACACTTCTCTGCAGAGACGCTGAAAAACGACTGGAAAATTACGGTGGTTTTACACCAATTGTCGTCAATGGACACATGTACATGATTCTGTATGTGTATATATATACTTGTCTTCTTGTATAATGTCAATACAGGAACCTTGTGCTTGGATGAATCTCAAGCGTTCATCGAAGGACTAACAGCGACAGCACCACTAGGATTGGAAAGATTTCTTCTGCTATTAACATTGTTTTTATATTTTCCGAAAGGAAACAAGAGCAGGACCTCAGTGCATGATGATTAGGCTGCTGCTGACAAGGACACGAGGCTTAGATGAAGCTGGTCAAGATCCGAGGAACCTCAGAAAAAGGGAAAGGTGCCGGCCTCTGCCCCCAAGATAGACCCCCATGCAGTGTTTCCAAAGGTGCCGACCTCTGCAGCTTTCCGAAGACCCACTTGTCGAGTTCGCGCCTTACCATGCCGTAAAATTGCTGATTGGGCTCGGGAAATAGGTGCCAGAACACAGACACTTCTTTCAGGCACTAAACAGCAAACTATCCAGATTTTGATCCAAAGAGAAGATCCTAGTCTTCCCATCCTTTGCTTTTGTAGCTTCGGACTACAATTCCAGATCTATAATCATCAACAGCCTGCTATCACACACATTATGTGGTTCCATCTACGAGCTTTGCAAGCCGTGGGAAAAGGCCGAGAGACCCACATAAATGGGGTTCGGATAAAACGAGGTTTGAGCTCGTAGGCTTCTCAAAGCTCGTCTGAAGCGAGATTGACCCGACTGTTTCAATGTGAAGCAGCTATACCACCTCGGTTTTCGCCAAGGGTCATCATCCAGCGATCACGTCCATTAGACATGGCGAGACATGTTTTCGAATGGTGTTTTGACGTGGGTCGGCGAGATCCTTCCACTCAATTTTTCGAAGCTCAGGTATTCGTGGCAGCACAAGATCGCACCCTGACTTCTCTCGGCTGCCAAGCCGAAACTCCCAATAATACGATAAATGCCACATCAAAGGTAAGTGCAGGCAAACAAATAAGCCAAGACACGTATAGCCGAGCTTACTGGTGGAGCCCACGTGATTTGGCAAAAGAAGTTTCTTCTCCAGAGGGTCGGAGTTTACACAATCAAAAGGGTGAAACTGGAGCTTGAGGCTTGATGACCTTGCACCTTTGCCAGAATCACAGATAAGTGTTTTTCTATTTCCTTTTAAGACAAAAAACAAAAAATAGGCATGGTGTTAAAAGCTTTTTTCTGTTCTTGTTTTCTAAAGAGAAGTAAGGTGATACTGAATAGGCAGGTCACATATCAAAAACACAAAGAAAGCCAATGAAGTCTTAATTTATGGGTGTTATCTACTTAGCTTTTACGTGAGAAATCTTTTAATGTTGACAAAAAAAACACAGATGTAGAAAAAACAAAAATAAGAAGGCTCTTTAAGGCATTAATGGCCCACAATGGATATATGACTTCAAATCTATGCATATAAGTTCATTTTTGACTAGTCATAGTTACTGTCATTGTCATCATGCATGAGAAACCAAGGAACTCTCCCTGCGGGCAGCAAAGACTCTCACATCAAACCATAGAAGCTTTCACTTGGAAATCAATTATGAGCATGACTCCAGCGATTGGATTGGAGAAAACCAACCACGTGCTAAGTATGAGCATCCTCGCTGGCACGGCAATGGGCTTGTCGGAGTGAAGGTGGCAACTTGATTTGATACTTTGATTTCGATGCAAACACGGAAACACTCTGAGAAGAAGAACCGAGTCAAGACGTCAACAACCTAGGTGCAACCGTCGGGTCCGAACTCAACCGGGAGCTCCAAGGTCCAATCCTCATCCGGACCATAGACTGATCTTTCTTTTGATTTTAAAGATCAAGAAGTGAAGAAGCTAGACCAGTGGATGATTTGTGTGGTGTCGTCGCCATCGATGAACCGCCTCACGTCTTCCACGAAGAATCGGACGGAACCAAGTGCAAGATAAGTTTATCATGTTCATTTTTTAGCTCAACATTTAGAATATACTTATCCTGGCACTAGCTTTAAGAGAAAGCATGGGTAGAAAACAGACACTCTACGTGTTTGATTTTCTTATCTTGTTCGCTGAAGTGCCAACAGCTAAAAAAAAAAAAAAAAAAAAGGTCTCCGGGACTATTTTTAGATTTCTAACAATCTCAGTCTAAAGGATAATCCTTAGACATGCTACTCTGTACAAGAAGACTTTCAACTATACCTCGAGTTTTAGTTAAAATTGTGTTCCTCTAATATTTGCCGACTCTTAATACTTTTCATTGAATTAAAAATATACTTCCATTCTTGATGTGTCACAAATATTGTATTTTTGGACCCCTTAATTTACATTAGTTAAACCTTTAGCTTTGTTACTTTCTAATGTTTTGGTTAGTTTTAGTGTTTTTATATTTTGTAGGACAATAAGAGAGAAATGATATAATTTAAGCAAAATACAAGGAAATTCGGATGCAGCAGACTACTAGATTTAGACCTATCATAACAGGACCAAACGGTATCCGTTTTGAGAGTTTCTTAGGTCTAAATTGAAATTCAAGATGTCAGATTTCCAACGCAACAAATTTCAGCTAGTTTAGAGATGCGTGGAGAAAGATATGGCTGTTTTAATTTTAGTCGTTGGATCATCCCGAAAATCCGGAAGTTTGTCCATCTCTCTTATTTTATTTTATTTTGTCCTATCCCTTGTCTCCCCAAGCTGCACGTGAAGAACAAAGCTGGAGCACATATCTCCATAATGGGCAGCAACTCTACACTTATTGACAACAAAGATTGAAGAAAATTCAACAAAGTGGAAAAGTCCAAAACCAATATTTCAACAAAGTGGAAAAATCCTTGAGTTATGCATGTTACTTTCATCATAACTTTTGACTCGAAAATCAGATTGCGTTGATTTTGGTGGCGTTGGAAAGCTCATGAAAAATTCAACAAATAAGTCTGAAATAGGTTTTTTCTATTTCGGACTTTTACTATGCCCAAATTGCCCCGCAATAAAAGTTCGCAAATCTGTGCGAATTTGGAGTTTTTCTTTTCCTGCTTTGATTGGATTTTCTATAAGTATAGAGGGAAGAAGAAGAAGAAGAAGGAAGGAGGGGAGTTCCAGCAGAATTTTTGGGCAGA
Organism: Alnus glutinosa; assembly: GCF_958979055.1. NCBI lineage: Eukaryota > Viridiplantae > Streptophyta > Magnoliopsida > Fagales > Betulaceae > Alnus > Alnus glutinosa. Next base: position 13,849,118 of record NC_084890.1, read on the forward strand.
AACTTTCGGTGGACAGCAAGGGGATGGAAGGGTTTTCAACAACAAATTCTCAAAGGCTCTCCATGCATAGCTAAGCTCTTCCTAGAGTTTTGATAAACCCTATCCAAGTATCAATGGCTTAATTGTGTTTTATTTTGGGATATTTATTTTGGGCATTGATGATTGTATAACTATGAGAATTACATTTTCGTAATTGGTTTTAAAGTTAAATGCAATCATGATGAAATGTTTATCTAGAAAGCTTATCATTTTGATTGTGCTCAAATTATATTTGTCATCCAAAAAATGATAAGTGTAATGGTTATGCAATGGTATTATTTTGAACATGCAACAAGAGGTTTTGATAGTTCATGCCTAGGATAGACAAATGATGCTACACCCTAGCTTAGGTAGATGATTTGTACTAATCTTAAGATGGGCTACACTTAATCATTGTTTGCATGTAACTAAGTTAATAAATTTGATACCTCATGCCTAGGATAGACGGATGATGCTACACCCTAGTTTAGGTAGATGATCCGTACTAATCTTAGGATGGGGTATGCTTATTTTTAACGATGGTATTTTCTTGTCACCTTGTTGGGCGCTTGACAACCGCACACGGGTAATATCATGCCTAGAAAGAATGTCCCATGTTAATGTGATGGCCATTGGTACAAGGATAGTGGTGAAATCAATTCCCTAGTTTCCCATATCATTTCATACAACTTTAATTTACTTTGTAGAATTTAATTTCTGTTAGTAGTTTACAACTTGAAAATCACAAAAACAACATTTTTCTAAAGGATGAATTATGACCGATTTTATTAAAGCTTGATGCATGCAACCAATACATTCCCTGTGGACCGACACCCTCAATATAGACATTATCCTACAACGATTCGTTCTATTGCGAGTGGTATTATTATTGAAAAAAAAAAAAACCCACATCAATTTTTGGCGCCGTTGCCGGGGAATGTTTAACGGATGCATTATTAAGTTTTTCTAGAATTGTGATAAATTTTACCCTTTGTTTTGCTTTACAATTTTTTGTTGTTGTTTGTATATAGTTGTTGGTATTTGTTTATATTCAATTCATTTTTTTCTTTAGTTGTTTTTATTTACTAACACTCCATCCGTGCATTTCATGATGCCTAGTCCATTATACGGTTGGAGCAGTGTTTTGTTTTTCAGGACAGATGCGCCTACATCTAAGTTTGGGGGAGTTCAATTCGCCCCATCTTTTCCTTCTCTCCCAGTAATGTATCTCTATTCACACATTGGGGACAATGTGCCATTCAAGTTTGGGGGTAAGGAATGTCCTTTTGTTTATACGCTTTGTTTAAAAAAAAAAAAAAAATCAAAAAAAAAATCAAAAAAAAAAAAAAAATCTGAGAATGTGTGACATTTTAACTGTGATTTGCATTCATTGGTGAGTTTAAAGTTATGAACACATGATCATTGACTAGGATAGCTGAATTGGTTACTTGTTTTTGAATGGTGATGATATCACATGTTTTACCTTGCACTTAGCACAGAGCACACTAGCATATACTTGTGAGGCATGAAATGTGAAACCGAATATGTATGTGTTTGATGTCTTAGATTTCAATCGGTTGACGTGTTGGGTGAACACCTTGGCATATGTATATAGCTTATCTTATTTATTTATTTACAAAAAAAAAAAAGAAAAAAAAAGAATATATTCTAAGCCTTTTGTTGAGTAACCGGGCCTCTTGCCTCATTAAGCAGTGAGTGTTCGCGTCAAAAAACAAGAAGTTTGGAATTGTTAATTGAGAGCTAAGGGCTAGTTTAGCTTCGTAGCCTTTTTGACTCGAGTTAGTAAATCTTTAAGGGTGTTTTACACCTAATGCCCTAAAGCCATCTGGTTTGGGAGTCATTGGTCTAAAGCTCGTTACATGAGTCAATTAGAAAGCTTAAGGAAGCTGAACATTGCACAGTCCGCACGAATGAATAAAAAAAAAAAAAACAAAAAAAAAAAAAAAAAAAAAAAAAAAAACAAAAAGAAGAAAAAAAGAAAAAAGAAGAAAAATATATATATATATATATATATATATATATTTAGTGAGTTAATTTTCTATTGCCTCGGTTGTCATCCAATGGGGATTCCAATGGATTTTGAGCATTGAATCATGTATATAGGAATTGCATTGAAACCTCATAGTCACGTGTTAGTTCACTTTTCACCAAGGGAATGTGTGGTATTTCAACTGTTCATTTATGAGTGATTTAATTCAAGCTTACTCTAGAATTTCGAAGATGGAGTTTGTGATTTTAAATTTGCCCATGAATAAAAACCATGATTTCTACGACACTGTATTCTTGGCAAAGTGTTTGCGGGTGTCACTTCTGTTAAACCCTCACGAGACTTCACTCGTCCACTAGGGATGCCTAGGGGTTTAAAAGGCTTATTGCATATGCTAAATGCAATCGTCTCTCCCACGAAAGAGGATTTATGTTTCTTGTGTTGATTTTATTTTTTATTTTGTTTTGCTAAGGGACTAGCAAAATGTAAGTTTGGGGGTATTTGATGTGTCACAAATATTGTATTTTTGGACCCCTTAATTTACATTAGTTAAACCTTTAGCTTTGTTACTTTCTAATGTTTTGGTTAGTTTTAGTGTTTTTATATTTTGTAGGACAATAAGAGAGAAATGATATAATTTAAGCAAAATACAAGGAAATTCGGATGCAGCAGACTACTAGATTTAGACCTATCATAACAGGACCAAACGGTATCCGTTTTGAGAGTTTCTTAGGTCTAAATTGAAATTCAAGATGTCAGATTTCCAACGCAACAAATTTCAGCTAGTTTAGAGATGCGTGGAGAAAGATATGGCTGTTTTAATTTTAGTCGTTGGATCATCCCGAAAATCCGGAAGTTTGTCCATCTCTCTTATTTTATTTTATTTTGTCCTATCCCTTGTCTCCCCAAGCTGCACGTGAAGAACAAAGCTGGAGCACATATCTCCATAATGGGCAGCAACTCTACACTTATTGACAACAAAGATTGAAGAAAATTCAACAAAGTGGAAAAGTCCAAAACCAATATTTCAACAAAGTGGAAAAATCCTTGAGTTATGCATGTTACTTTCATCATAACTTTTGACTCGAAAATCAGATTGCGTTGATTTTGGTGGCGTTGGAAAGCTCATGAAAAATTAAACAAATAAGTCTGAAATAGGTTTTTTCTATTTCGGACTTTTACTATGCCCAAATTGCCCCGCAATAAAAGTTCGCAAATCTGTGCGAATTTGGAGTTTGTCTTTTCCTGCTTTGATTGGATTTTCTATAAGTATAGAGGGAAGAAGAAGAAGAAGAAGGAAGGAGGGGAGTTCCAGCAGAATTTTTGGGCAGAAACTTTCGGTGGACAGCAAGGGGATGGAAGGGTTTTCAACAACAAATTCTCAAAGGCTCTCCATGCATAGCTAAGCTCTTCCTAGGGTTTTGATAAACCCTATCCAAGTATCAATGGCTTAATTGTGTTTTATTTTGGGATATTTATTTTGGGCATTGATGATTGTATAACTATGAGAATTACATTTTCGTAATTGGTTTTAAAGTTAAATGCAATCATGATGAAATGTTTATCTAGAAAGCTTATCATTTTGATTGTGCTCAAATTATATTTGTCATCCAAAAAATGATAAGTGTAATGGTTATGCAATGGTATTATTTTGAACATGCAACAAGAGGTTTTGATAGTTCATGCCTAGGATAGACAAATGATGCTACACCCTAGCTTAGGTAGATGATTTGTACTAATCTTAAGATGGGCTACACTTAATCATTGTTTGCATGTAACTAAGTTAATAAATTTGATACCTCATGCCTAGGATAGACGGATGACGCTACACCCTAGTTTAGGTAGATGATCCGTACTAATCTTAGGATGGGGTATGCTTATTTTTAACGATGGTATTTTCTTGTCACCTTGTTGGGCGCTTGACAACCGCACACGGGTAATATCATGCCTAGAAAGAATGTCCCATGTTAATGTGATGGCCATTGGTACAAGAATAGTGGTGAAATCAATTCCCTAGTTTCCCATATCATTTCATACAACTTTAATTTACTTTGTAGAATTTAATTTCTGTTAGTAGTTTACAACTTGAAAATCACAAAAACAACATTTTTCTAAAGGATGAATTATGACCGATTTTATTAAAGCTTGATGCATGCAACCAATACATTCCCTGTGGATCGACACCCTCAATATAGACATTATCCTACAACGATTCGTTCTATTGCGAGTGGTATTATTATTGAAGTAGAAAAAAATCCACATCAATTCTCTATATCTGGTTCTCTGGCACAAGAATAATTATTTACAAGGCATGTGCTCACCAAAATACCGGAAAGGTATTCTGTTAATATCCTCTGCAGAAAACAACCCAACCAAGGGTAAAAATCCTAGCCGAGGGTGAAAAATTCGAAGCCGTGAAAATCCGTGCAGAAGGTGTAAAAACCGAAGCTGTGAAAATCCGAGCCGAGGATAAATTCTGACCGAGGGTGAAATTCCGAGCTGAAAAAAAAAACCGACCCGAGAATAAAATCCGAGCTGAGGGTAAGAAATCCGAAGCCGTGAAAATCCGAGCCGAGGATCCAATCTTACCGAGGATAAAATTTGATCGAGGGTCCAATTTTCCCGAAAGTAAAATCCGAACCGAGGGTGAAATTCCGAGCTGAAGAAACCAATCCGACCGAGGGTCCAATTTTCCCGAGGGTGAAATCCTAGCCAAGGATCCAATCCGACCCAAGGGTAAAATCCGAGTCAAAGGAAAAATCCGAGTCAAGGGTAAAAATCTGAGTCAAAGGAAAAATCCGAGTTAAGGATAAATCCGACCGAGGGTCCAATTTTCACCGAGAGTGAAATCCGAGCCGAGGATCCAATCTTACCGAGGATAAAATTCGACCGAGGCTCTAATTCGACCGAGGGTCCAATTTCACTGAAAGTGAAATCCGAGCCGAAGATCCAATTTTACCGAGGATAAAATTCGACCAAGGCTTTAATCCGACCGAGGCTCCAATTTTCTCGAGGATAAAAATCCGAGACGAAGATAAATTCAGAGCTGTGGAAACATTCCAAGCCAAGGGAGCAATCCGATCGAGGCTCAATGCACAACTTCATCGAATATGGAGATAAGTTTACTCTTTGCATTTTCATTTATGCTAGCCTACTCATAAATTTTTAGACAGTCAAATATATCTCATGCATTGATCAGTAAAGTTTAAGAAGAACTTCTCACTACAACATATAAAAATGATTACACATCAAGTCTAAAAATTGGGGGGTACTCACAAACTTTTCCTCCGATAGTACAAAACAAATATCCTAAACTTTCATACTTAGCTAACAATTAGCTAAGTATAAAAGTTGGGGGGTACCAACTCGAAAAAATAGAGAAAACTAAAAATGAGATAAGTTTACTCTTTGCATTTTCATTTATGCTAGCCTACTCATAAATTTTTAGACAGTCAAATATATCTCATGCATTGATCAGTAAAGTTTAAGAAGAACTTCTCACTACAACATATAAAAATGATTACACATCAAGTCTAAAAATTGGGGGGTACTCACAAACTTTTCCTCCGATAGTACAAAACAAATATCCTAAACTTTCATACTTAGCTAACAATTAGCTAAGTATAAAAGTTGGGGGGTACCAACTCGAAAAAATAGAGAAAACTAAAACAGAAGACTATATCAAATCGCATGATTGAATCTCAGTGCAATTTTGCATACTTTGCATTAATAAATTGTTAATTGCTAGATTCTGCTGCATATATGCATACTAATGTGCTTTTTAGACACAATCAAGGCTAATATTTCATACCAGAGGTCTCTATCTAGCGAGATCAGAAAATTCTGAAAAAATACTCATGCTTTGTCAAGCTTCTCCTACGTAGGTCTTCCTTGGCTACAAAAGTCAAGAGCTCGTCAAGAGGGCCTGTCAAGAGAATTTTGATGACAACCAACTAAAGAATATTCTTTGGAAGACAGGTGGCGTCCAGAAGACCCTGTGTTGCATACTAAAACGCAAAAAGCCATCACAAACTCTGAGACTTGGATCACGTTGAGGGGATTCAAGTCGCAGAAATTCCGAGATTTGAATCACGTTGAGGGGATTCAAACCGGACCAATGCCGAGGCTTGAATCACGTTGAGGGGATTCAAGTCGTTCAAGCTCCGAGTTTTGAATCACGTTGAGGGGATTCAAACCGGACCAATGCCGAGGCTTGAATCACGTTGAGGGGATTCAAGTCGTTCAAGCTCCGAGTTTTGAATCACGTTGAGGGGATTCAAACCGGACCAATGCCGAGGCTTGAATCACGTTGAGGGGATTCAAGTCGTTCAAGCTCCGAGTTTTGAATCACGTTGAGGGGATTCAAACCGGACCAATACCGAGGCTTGAATCACGTTGAGGGGATTCAAGTCGTTCAAGTTCCGAGATTTGAATCACGTTGAGGGGATTCAAACCGGACAAATGCCGAGGCTTGAATCACGTTGAGGGGATTCAAGTCGTTCAAGCTCCGAGTTTTGAATCACGTTGAGGGGATTCAAACCGGACCAATGCCGAGGCTTGAATCACGTTGAGGGGATTCAAGTCGTTCAAGCTCCGAGTTTTGAATCACGTTGAGGGGATTCAAACCGGACCAATGCCGAGGCTTGAATCACGTTGAGGGGATTCAAGTCGTTCAAGCTCCGAGTTTTGAATCACGTTGAGGGGATTCAAACCGGACCAATGCCGAGGCTTGAATCACGTTGAGGGGATTCAAGTCGTTCAAGCTCCGAGTTTTGAATCACGTTGAGGGGATTCAAACCGGACCAATGCCGAGGCTTGAATCACGTTGAGGGGATTTAAGTCGTTCAAGCTCCGAGTTTTGAATCACGATGAGGGGATTCAAACCGGACCAATACCGAGGCTTGAATCACGTTGAGGGGATTCAAGTCGTTCAAGTTCCGAGATTTGAATCACGTTGAGGGGATTCAAACCGGACAAATGCCGAGGCTTGAATCACGTTGAGGGGATTCAAGCACTACAACCTCATCCTGCCTCGAGATTACTCGGCACGATTTGAGCGCAAAAAAGCCTCGACGCCAGTCAGAGCATCCAAAGCCTCAGCCAAGGCTCTAAACATCATCAAACGCCAACATCCACATTTGCTTGGAAATCAGCTTATCAACTCAGGTATGCAAACTAATTATTATTTGATACATATATACATCTGTTCTAATAGATTTCAGGGATCCTGTTTCGGCAAAAGTCATCACAACAAACCAAACAGGGAGACAACCCTTCCAAAAGAAAATGTCTCCGAGACAAAAAAAAATTTCGAGACTAAAAAAGTCTCCGAGACAAAAATTTCTGAGACTAAAGAAGTCTCTGAAACGAAAAATTTTGCAAGTTTGAAAAAGTCTTTGAGACAAATTTTTCCGAGACAAAAATATCCCGAGGCCGAGATAGCCCGTGTGTCTCAAATAGAACATTGTCCAATGAAAAAGATTGCCATATTGATGCAGCTAGGAAATCTTTCGATTTTTCAACAGCAAGTGAAAGGCTTCAACTGCGAACAGTTTCGAGCATTCAAAATTACTACCACATGCAAAAAGTCACAAGCACAAGGGAGTAAAAGCTATGGCGCTTACTAGACACTTCGACAACCATGATCTCCACAAGCGTCTGACCATCAAAATTGAATCCTCATTATCAACGAACAAAAATAGCCCCATCTGCAAGTACAAAAGAAGATTCCCACTGCCTGACCAGTTGGACAAATCAGCCAATGGGAATCGGGGGGTATCTGTTAGGGAAATTATCATCCCCTAGGCAAATGGGCCTATACCCGAACCAGGGCCCAGTTGATATTGCTGGCCCAACTTGACCCGCTCAATCATTAGGGCCTAACAGAGTCCTATAACATCTTGAAGGTTATATTTGGAACACATGGGATAAATACATTATCCCATGAGGAGTAAGTGTCCCACTCTCCTACTTAACCTCTATCTCATCCCACTAAGGGTCCCACTCACCCATGACATGAAGGTGGAACAATGCGGTTAAGAATTATGTGCTTATAAATAAGCTGCTACCCCAGGTATAAAATACACTTTGAATATGCGCTAAAAATATACTAAACTCTCGACTCTCGATACTCTCCAAAATTGCCCACTGACTTAGGCATCGGAGAGGGGACGTCGGGAGACCCCCCCTCTGACGCATTGTTTGTTCTTCCTTGCAGATTACGAAGAACACGGCGAATTAAAGATCTACACGTCACCGGACTGAAAACTGTTCTAACATATACCAACATATATATGTTATTTGCACTTTGGAAAATTAATACTACTTTATATATACCAACATTTATACTTTTTTGAGTGTGTTTTATTTATTGAACTCTAATGTACCGTATTCTAGTGCTATATGTGGTACATACATTTAGGGTTAGGGTTTACATTCGTGTACTATTTAAATACTTTAAAAAATATATGTCAAATAACTTCCAATTAATTTGCATATATACATATATAATATTCTACATATACTATTTATATACCATAGCCTTAGATTTGTGCTATATACAGTATGTATACGTATATATAGTTAGGGTTTACTTTTGTGTACTATAAATATATCTACATTTCTAAATTTTTCACGTTAAGCAATTATATATATATATATATATATTGTAGGTTGTGCAATGATTAACTCTCTTAAGCTTTCTAATTGACCTATGTAACGAGTATCGGGTCAATGACTCCCAAACTAGATGGTTTTAGGGCACTAGATGTAGAAACATTCTTAAGGTCTTAATTACTCAAGTCAAAAAGACTACAAAGCGAAACTAGTTATACAATCAACCAACTTGAAATTCTTATATTTTTACGCGAACACTCAATGCTTAGTGAGGCAAGAGGCTCGGTTATTCAATGAGAACTCAAATTAATGATATTATTTTAATTTTTTTTTATTATGCCAATGTTTTATCAACAAGTCGACTTCCTACAAATCTCAAGACATACATTTTCAAATCAAATTTTATACCTCACAGGCCCTTTGTTAATGTGCTTGTAATAAACAATTCAAACACGTGAAGTCTCTCTAATCCAACAGATAAGTCAAAAGATTTCAAATTTTAAACGACATTCAATTTTTCGCATGTTAAACAAACCAATGAGATGCAAACCACAATGATATGTAATCATACTTAATCAACAACATAATTTATATATATATATATATATATATATATATATATATATATATATACACACACACACAAAAACAATAAAAATAACAACAAAAATAACAGACATAAATGTCTACCCCACGCCAAAACTGAATTGACACATTGTCCCTAATGTGACCAAAAATACAATACCGAATGGGTGATACAAGTCAGGCACAACGTAGGAGAACGCTCCCCCAAACTTGGACGACAGACACTACCCTGAAAATGACAACAAAAACATAACAAACAAGATATATCAAATGATAAGGAAAATAATGAGGCTTGCCTCTCACAAGCGCTAAGTTTTCAGTTTTCAGCCAGACTCTCCACAACTGAATAAAATCACTCCGAGTAACTTGGATCCTTCAAAATGGTCGTCTTACCCTCCGGGCTCTACAACTCCAAGAATGGTTCCAGTCTTTGTCCATTAACCTTGAAAGTAGTACCATTCTTTGGATCCTCAATCTCAATAGTCCCGTGAGGAAAAACTGATCGAACAATAAATAGGCATGTCCATCAAGATCGGAGCTTCTCTGAAAAAAGATGCATGCGTGAATTATAAAGAATAACTTTTTGACCATTTCAAAAGATTGTTTTCTAAGTCTTTATATTACTTCCATTCGGCAATGCCATAATAATATTGTATGGCCACAAATATATATATATATATATATATATATATATATATATATATATATATATTAGTATGGTATATCGCATTATTCGTTTTTTTTTTCTTTTTTAAAAAAAAAAGTTTGCAAATGTGAACAAAAAAAAAAATTGAAATTTGTTATTTGTCCTTCTCTTGTTTTCCCTTATATAGATGTGGATCGTATAGATTCAATTGCTAATTTTTTAAAAAGATGTATGGGAGAATAACGTTAAGATTTTTTCAATTTTTTTTTTTTTTTTTTTTTTTTTAATTTTTTATTGAAGTATATAAACCCCTTTCAAATTAACACCTTATTGTCGATGCCTCCCTCCAAACAACCAATTATGTTAATCTCCTACCTCTACAATCAAAACAATGTCGATGTCCAAAAATTTTGTTAAGAAAAGAAGCTTTGGAGGGAAGATAGAATGAAAAGCGAAAGAGGCAAAATAAAATATCAAACGAACAGAAGGAGCGATTTTAGCGATGAAAATGGAGAGGAAAAGAGAGTGTACGATCGAAGTCCAAGTGGAAGAAGACGAGGACTTCCTATCCCAGGTGGCGGCTATTGAGGCTAACGCGCTCTCTATCTCCTCCACCAAGCGCCGAAAGATCGACCCCGAGGAAGCCTACACCGCCGCTCTGAGAGGCAACGTTGCGCTAGACAATTCTCGACGCGGCGTCAAGGTCGCACCTGCAAGAAACGACGGCGTTTACTCTTCTTCTTCGTGCTTCAAATGCGGGAAATCTGGCCACTGGGCACGCGATTGCGATGCTATAGGAGTAGGAGTAGGAGTAGAAGGAGGGCATAATGGTAATTTCGGGAGCCACCCGTCGATGCCTGAGAAGAAATGCCCCTGCGGAAGGGGACCTTGTCTGGTTCTCACTGCAAATACTCAAAAGAATCCGGGCAGAAAGTTTTACAAATGCCCTCTCAGACAGGTTTGTACACCGATTTTCCATGGTTGCTCTGTTTGGCTGCCGAGAAAGCACAGGAAGGGCAACTCAAACAAAGCTCAAAGCATTAACGGTGTTTAATATCAGATTCCACTAGCTTGTGGCTTTTCTGTTTGCGTTGTATGTCTAGTTTATGTATTTTCGTGGATAGCGATTTGGACTATATAAATTTTGTATTGGTGAATTTTTCTTGCAATTGGAAAAATACATGTGTGCGCTTTGAGTGTGTGTGTGTGTGTTTTTCCAAATAATGAAAGGTTTAAATCTTTTTTTTTCTTTTTTTTTCATAGGAAAATGGGGGCTGTGGTTTCTTTGAGTGGTGTGACAATACTTCTGGAACCAATAGCATGGTTGGTGGGAAAGAAAATTGCGGGTCTAATTCTTCGTTTCCCGATCTTCCTTGTCCCTGTGGCGCTGGTTCTTGCCTGATTCTAATAGCAAAAACTGGGAAAAATATCGGCCAGCAATTCTATCGCTGTCCTGCAAATCAGGTAATACATTATACATACTGGAGTTTTGATAAATGTGAGGTGGTTATCAAATCCTGTAGTCGTTTTTTTTTTTTTTTTTTTTTTTTTTTTTTTTTTTTATTATTATTATAATGTTGTCGTTTGTTTTTCGCTTTGTAAGAATTAGCTTGCTTCTTTTTTCCTCTGGCCTGAGTCATCACCTGAGTTGAATCTTCTTAAAACAATTGCTTGATGATGATACCAATAATTTTTTAGACTCATAATAGATTGTCGTTGATCTGTGCATAATGTCAAACCATTTGAACATCAAGGAGTGGTTAAAATGTGTCAGCATTTACTAAGGTGGCCATGTTATCATAAGGAAGTTTGTAAGTCTCAACCTTGCCTCCTGCTTGTGAATAAAACACCCGCAGGAAAATGGTTTGCTGCACTTGTGGGTTTTTTATTTATAAGGAATTCATGTCCCCAAACAATGAGTTGCTGCTTCAAGAAGTTTAGTGTTGAGTGTTTGTGCGCTGACAGCCTTGGACCCTGGCTTATGGTTGGAAATGAAGGCTTTGAACATCTAACTAGTGATCATATAACATTTGACCTTGAAACAAAATGTATAGTCAATAACTTCAGGATGACTGTTGATCTGCATTATAGAAGCAGGGGCATCGCTATTCTCATTTATCATATTGAAATAGAGTGATGCATTAATGGAGATATTATATGGTTTTCAAACATAGTGGTGCATTTCTGGAGATGTACTCTGGTAGTTGGATAGAGTGATGCACATATGAACTTATAATAGAAATTGGCTTTATCATGAACAGAAGTACGAGGTGATGTTCTTTTGGGATCAAAATGGCATTGGGTATGACGATTTGCCATAGAACTAGATACCAACAGGGAATGCAATAATACAGCATCTGCAGCATGTCATTGCCATTTTCCTTTGCATTGTCTCAATTGGAAGCAATCAGATAAACCCTTAGCATCACTGAGTTGTCAGCACTTTATGTGTTGACATCATGTTTAAAACAGGACAGGAAGCACAAAAAAAAAAATGAAGCTGAAGAAAAAATACTGGCAAGTTCTGTGATTAGTAAATTTCAATGTTGAAACTTTTGTTATTCTAGAACATATGCAAAAGATGTCTTTTGCTGGGGACTGATGAAAAAAAAAAAAACTGATGTGAATGTGATCCATTTGCTCCTTTGTGTGCTTCTATGCTGCAATGTTGTGCATCATTAGATGGACTTTTTTTAATTTGATTTGAGGTAAATGGCAAGGATGAGAAGGTGTAAAATGTCAGTTGATGTAATGAAAATGTTGCCATCGCAAATGATTAAACATAGAGCAGTCTTGTAGCTGACCCAAATAATTGGAACACTTCGCTTTCTTAAGGATGTCAGTGATTAGATAATGTTAAGTTCTGTTCTAGTTGTGCCAATAATATGTTCGATCATATGGAGTTGACTCCAGCATGAGTTTAGACAACACTAGGAGCAGTCTTGTGGTACATATCACTGTCCTGATTTCTAATGGAGATAGATCACTGCCAGAATCTCTTAGTTGTATAAATATATGACATTTTCTTTTTTAAGATGCACATGCCAAGAGGAAGAGAACGAATAGGATGTTGGCTAATTATAGCTGGTATTAAAGAATTAACATACTGATGGAGTGGTGTAGCACGGATTAAGTGGTTCTGTTGACGAGTGGATGGACTAGGAGGTAGCATAAATATCAAATAGTTCAATAACTAATCTGATTAAATTGGTGAAGTCATACACAAAGGTCATAAACATGAAATGCATTCCATGTGTCTTCCATGAAGGGACTTGGAAAGTTCCAAAGTACAAGGGGACAATTAAAGAAACAAAAACATAAAGAAGAAATATTGGGAGAATTTACTGAAGTGGCCTTAAGGAATTTCCAATGCTAGAGTTATGGGGGAGAGCTCATGCATCTCTTAGAAACCCTCTCTGTGCCATTTTGATTTGCAGATGACTATATCAGTCTGGTAATGTAGACCATGTTTCTTTACACTTTTTCTAAAGTGTTTTTGTTGTTTAAATGCTGAAAGAACTTTTCAGACATATTGATCCAAATAAGTTTTCAAATATATATATATATATATATATATATTTTTTTTTTTTTTAATAGGTAAGAGATCAAATTTATTAGAAAAGCGTAAGGTGCCCCTTGGTACACTAGAAGTATACAAGGAAAACACGTAACTAGAAATAGAAAAGCGAGAGAGAAAGTCAAAAAAAGAAATAAACAAAGGATGGACATAAGCCGGAGTCCAACAATACAAAGTATGATAGAACAAAGAAAGAGTCTCTTCCAAGGTTCTTTCCAAGTCTTCAAAACTTCTATTGTTTTTTTCCCACCAAAGGCACCAGAAGATACAAATAGGTGTCATTTTCCAAACAACAGCACTCCTTGGTCTGCTAGATGACCACCAACATGCAAGCAAGTCAATAACCCGTCTAGGCATAACCCAAGACACACCGAAACGGCTAAAGAGAGAATTCCACACAACAAAAGCCACGTCGCAATGGATAAGGAGATGATCCACAGTTTCCTTAGTATTCTTACACATGCAGCAATGGTTGATCGCAATAACATGCCGTTTCCTAAGGGTGTCCTGAGTGAGGATCTTACCAAGAGCCGCAGTCCACACAAAGAAGCAGCCCTAGGAGGAGCTTGAGTACGCCAAACACTTTTTCAAGGAAAGCGTTTGCCACTAGTGCTAGTTAAGGAGTAGAAGAAGGACTTGACTTTGAAAACTCCTTTTTTAGAGGGGACCCACCACAAACTATCTTTATTGTCTTTGTTTACTTTAACTGAATGTAGCAATTGGAAGAAAGAGGCAAAGACATCCATCTTCCAATTGTGATCCATAGTTTCCTTGGTCTTCTTACACATGCAGCAATGGTTGATCGCAATAACATGCCGTTTCCTAAGGGTGTCCTGAGTGAGGATCTTACCAAGGGCCGTAGTCCACACAAAGGAAGCAGCCCTAGGAGGAGCTTGAGTATGCCAAACACTTTTTCAAGGAAAGCGTCTGCCACTAGTGCTAGTTAAGGAGTAGAAGAAGGACTTGACTTTGAAAACTCCTTTTTTGGAGGGGACCCACCACAAACTGTCTTTATTGTCTCTGTTTACTTTAACTGAATGTAGCAATTGGAAGAAAGAGGCAAAGACATCCATCTCCCAATCGTGAGCCTCCCTGATGAAGCTCACATTCCACTGGAATGAGTCACCCAACCGCTCCAGATTATCCGCAACAACGGCGTCCTTAAGGCAAGCAATGTCAAATAAAGCTGGAAAGGCTACTTTGAGGGTTGTGTCACGACACCACAAATCATGCCAAAAACTGATCTTGGAGCCATCCCCCACGACAAATCTAGTGTAACGAGAGAACAAATCCCAGCCTTTCCTGATGTTTTTCCATACCCCCACCCCAAAGGCTCTTGTCGACTCAAGAGAGCACCAACCACCCCTTAGGCTGCCATATTTAGAATTCACCATGACTCTCCACCATGCATCTCACTCAGACCCATAACGCCATAGCCATTTGCCTAGAAGAGCACGATTGAAAGTCTTCAAGTTTCTGAAACCCAAACCTCTTTCAGAGATCAGAGAGCAAACCTTGTCCCATCTAACCAAGTGATATTTAAATTCTTCGCCTATCCCACCCCAAATAAAGTCTCTTTCAAGCTTCTCAATACGGTTAGCCACATGAGTAGGAATGGGAAAAATAGACATGAAATACGTAGGGAGGTTGGAGAGTGTACTCTTGATGAGGGTAACCCTAGCACCCTTGGACAAATACAACTTTTGCCAACTGGCCACGACGCTCCATCTTAACCGCAATATCATACCAGATAGACGTAGCCTTGTGGCATGCCCCAAGGGGCATGCCAAGATACTTCAAGGGCAGAAAGGAAGTCCCGCAACCCAAGATAGAAGCCAACTCGGCAACATTGTCCACATTGCCAACAGGAACCAAGAGAGATTTAGCCAAATTGACCTTTAAACCAAAGACAGCTTCAAAGCAAACTAGTAGTACACACAGGAAACGAAGATGGTCAGGATTTGCCTCGCAGAAGACCAATATGTCATTTGTAAACAACAAATGAGAGATGTTGATCACAGGAGGCCTAGAACCCACCGAAAAGTATGAGAGTCGACCACTATCAACAGCACCAGAGAGCATTTTGCTCAAAGCCTCCATGACAACAATGAATAGGAGGGGCGAAAGAGGATCACCCTGTTTCAGCCCTCTAGAACTATTGAAGAAGCCAGCTGGAGAACCATTAACCAAAACCGAGTGGCGCGCCGATGAGATGCAATGAGAGATCCAAGAGACCCATTTATCCCCAAAGCCGCATCTTTTTAGCATGTACAATAAGAACTTCCAGTTGACGTGGTCAAAAGCCTTCATAATATCTAGTTTGCAAAGAACCCCTGGGATACCAAACTTGATACGGTTATCCAAGCATTCACTGGCTATGAGGACCGAGTCCAAAATATGTCTACCTTTGACAAAAGCATTTTGAGGCTCTAAAATAATCTTCTCCAAAACACGGCTCATTCTATTAGCGAGAACTTTAGCAATGATCTTATAAATACCACTCACCAAGTTGATAGGCCGAAAGTTTGCGAGATCAGTTGCCCTAGGGGATTAAAGCAATGAAAGAGGCGTTGAGGCTTTTCACAAATTTGTTATGAGCATGAAAATCTGTGAAGACCCCCATGATATCCGATTTGATCACATCCCAGTAGTCTTGGAAAAAAGGCAAGGGAAAGCCATCAGGGCCAAGAGTCTTGTCTCAGTTCATAGATTTCACCACCTCTAGGACCTCCCTTTCCTCAAAAGGAAGCTCCAACTAAGCGGCTTCCTCCAAGGATAAGGAGTTGAAAGCAATGCCATCCAATTTGGGCCTCCAATTGTATTGCTCAAAAAAAAAAAAAAACTCGTAGAAATGAACAATGTGGTCTCTGATGGCCAGTTGATCAGAAGTGACTGAGCCATTAACAGACAAGGATTCTATGGAGTTGGATCTTCTGTTCGAGTTAGCGATCTGATGAAAGAACTTAGTGCATTTGTTGCCCGCTTTTAGCCAAAGAACCCATAATTTTTGCCTCCATCTGATTTCTTTTTGGAGAATAATTCTTTCTAGATCACTAGCAATCGAGTTTTTCCTCAAAAGTTCTTCGGGATCTAAGCCTCTCTCTTCCTCAATTCTGTCAAGCGCACGCAATTCTTCAAAGTGAGCCAATTTAAGGGATTCCTTGTTTCCAAACACCTGTTCGTTCCAAGATTTGAGATCAACCTTTAGTGCCTTCAATTTTTGAGCAAGAACAAAGCTAGGGGAGCCTTGGAAGGAGTAAGACTCCCACCAAAGCCTCACCCTCTCCACGAAGCCATCTTCCTGAAGCCACATAATCTCAAACTTAAAAGGTCTTTTCCCCCTGTGAATACCACCACAATCGAGGAGGATGGTGAAGTGGTTAGAACACAAGCGGGGAACCCTCTTCTGGAAGAGACCAGGATATTTAGCTTCCCAAACCTGAGAGACTAGAAATATGTCAATCCTAGACCGAGAGGAGAGATTGGACCATGTGAATGATCCTCTTGTAAGGGGAAGGTCCATGAGGCCATGCTCTAAGATAAAGTCGGAGAAATCCGCCATCGCGGGAGAAATGCGAGCGGCTCTTGAATGCTCACAAGGGAAGTGGATGACATTGAAGTCACTACCAATGCACCAAGGGAGATCCCACAAACTAAGCAAACCAGCCAATTCGTCCCATAAATTCCTACGGAGAGGATCAAGGTTAGGGCCATAAACCCCAGCAAAAGCCCAAGAGAAGTTATCTGCACAATTTCTAAAGCTACAAGCCACAACGTGATCCCCCACCAGCACCTCAAATTTTTCCACAACCCTCCTATCCCACATCAACATGAACCACCGGAAGCCCCGCTTGAAGGAAGAAAACACCAATCCGCAAACAGACAACCCCACAAGCTTTTCACGATACTGTTAGAGACAAGTTCTAATTTGGTTTCTTGCAAACAAATTATGTCAACCTTCCACTGCCTGAGGTTCCTGATTTTCAACCGCTTGCTTCTTTGATTTAAGCCTCTAACGTTCCAAGAGATCAATTTGGGATTCATGAGGAACCACTGAGAGCCCTCCTCTTATTCTTACCACGAGAGACACTGCCGCTGCGAGCATCATAGTTGACAGAGCAAAAGAGACCATTAACTTCTCTAACACCTTTTTTACGCACCTTCGGACTGGAGCACTTCCCTTGGTCTTCATGCTTAGACAGCATATCAGAAAACAGGGGCAAAGGATTATGAATAGAGTCATCGCAGGAGAGACCCACAGAGTACCAGGAATCCTCAAACATCGACATAAGCCAGTCCGGAGAGCTCTTCCTAGTCTTCCACTTGGACTTGGGAGGAGGGCAGCAAGCCATAGGGATGGGATTGACCACAGCGGGAAAATCCAACTCTAAGCCACCAGCCATTGAGAGAGAGGGGGGTGCAGCCTCCACAGGGATCGGGGCAAGAGAGAGAGGGTCGGGGTCAGGTGCAGGAGAAGCAGAACCAGGGGACCCAAAGGGGGGAGGGAGAGCCATCAAAGGAGAGAGAGAATCCCTGACCAAGGGTGGTGACCTGGGCTGAAGCCTGATAGACACGGCCATCGGCGCCTCCAAGGGGGGGGAGAGGTGCTGAAGGCGCTCCAAAGGGAAGACCACCGGAGAAGCAAGGGGCGGCAACACTGAGAAGACCGGTGATAAGCAGGGAAACGCCAGCTCCGGCGTTCTGGGCCGAGAGAGAACATAGCTAGCTTGAGACGGATCGGAGTCTGGTTCAGTGGGAGGAGAAGGAACCTCCAGGGAAGATCTGTCTGAGCCTGAAAGAGAAGTGACGGGCCTGGGAGACTTTGGCGCACAACCAGCAAGGGGCAGAGAAGTCGATACCGGGAGGAAGAAGAAGCCCCTGGGTTGCTTGAAACAGGGCCCAAACCAACCTTAGCCTTAAAAACGAGTTTGGGCCGGAGGTTGGGGAGAACCAACGGGGCTTTACCTTTAAGGTCAAAGGCTAGCGCTGAAGTGACTTGGGCCGGTGGAGGACCCTTAGCTTTGGGCCGGAAGAAACTGGAGCCCTGATGAGTAGACCGATTCTTGAGCTTGGGGCGGAAAACGGGTTGCTTGGGCCCATGACCCAACAGGCCCTAACCCAACTGGTCTAGAACCGATAGGCAATGTCTAATATCTACGAGAAGACTCTCCAACGTCTTCCTAAAGCTGCAAAAATCGAGGTTGTCACTAATACGTGACTTGCAAGTTGCAGGCTTGCATGTCGTAGGCTTGCGTGTATCAAGGGACGACAATAGGGGGCTAGAGCCAGTCGCCCTTTTCCTTAGGCCTGCGACCGGAACAAACGCCGAAGCCCGAACAGCCTTCGCTGGACCTGCCATCACAGGAGGGACTGCTTTGTCGAAGTCGACTTAATTGTTGCTTTCAACTGATCATCGAGTCCCTTAGCCAGAGGACCCGCCTGAATGGGGGGAAGTGACTCTTCCGGCTTTGGCGGCGAGGACCTCAAAACCTCGGCATAACTCCTCGTCATGATATTGGACTCCACAAGAGGAACTCCAGAAGCACCCAACTGCTTCAAGGAGTTGGTAGAATCAGCCTGGAGAAGCCTAAAAGTTAATCGGAGTGCCAACCCGAATTTCTCCCATCCTTCACCAAATCTTCCTTTCAAAACCCTGATGGTGCCGCTCCTTCTACCCTCATATTCCTCAACGGTCAAAAAATAACCGTGCCTGTTGTAGCATTGCTGCGCAAGGATGCGAGGGAAGCCACAACCGGATTGATTCCAGAAAACTCTGGAGTCTTGGACCGAAACTAACTCGCCAAAAGACTTGATCAACCAAGCAGTCTCGTCTTTGTCGAGGAGAATGGACCTTGTCAAACCTTTGCATTTCTCACGTATCCTGATACCCGTAGCGCCTCCAACCACCGACAGAGCGAATTCCTTGGATTCTACTGACCACCAACGCTAGGATCTCATTACAAAAATTATTCCAAGTCTGGTAAAATGTTAATTACTAAATACAAGAGCTCTAGCAAAAAGAAAAATCCTCAAGCATCTCCACTTGAGGCAGTTAGAAAACACAGTTTACAGAACAACTAGTCTGAAAGAAGATTATAAACAATATATATGAGCTACAAAGCTCAGTAAGTAGAAAGTTACAAAGCTCATTATTAGGTATTGGAAGCTTCTATGGTTAAGCAGGATCTGGCTGGTAAGAAATAAAGGTTACTAAGAAAGAAAAGAAAGCCTAACCACTAAAAGCCGCTGCAAGCACAAAACCAACAAAACCACAAAAAATCCAACAGTTTTCAAATATAGGTCTCACTGAAAATACTTTTCAGTTTTTATTTTCAAAAGCACTTTTCGAAAAACAAAATAAATAACTTCCTAGGGGTACAATAATTTTTACAGGCTCCGTAAACAAAAATTGATTGAAATTGTATGAAATTGGATAGGAGGATTGATTTAATAATGGGAACTCAATAAGTTAAAAGATAAAAATTAAAAACTCATGGAGTGATTTGATGAATGCTCAAAACTCAAGGAGTGATTCAGTAAATTTTTTTTCGTCTTATTTATTTTCTTTCAAAAGCATTTTTCAAACATTGTAATCGAAACAAGTTTTCAGATATGGGCCACACGTAACATATTTTAGTTTTTAAATGCTAAAAGCACTATTAAAAACACAAAATAAAAAACACTTTTCGGAAACTTATCCAAACATAGTCACAAATTCTGTTACAACAAACCCTTCCAACCATTCAGTAAAAGTTGAGGCTCTACTTTTTCATTCTTTTTCATTCTCAAATTTGATATTTTCATCCTTACTGTAGTCATTGGTCTTCATAAGACACAGTTATCATCTTAAGCTACGTATCATTTTTAGGTCTTCAGTTGGTTCTTGCTTACTTCCAAAGTCCCTTATTTCCTATTAGATCTCCAATGTTTTGCCCATTACTTTTCTTGATACATGAAATGGAGCTTCAAAAGAATCATTATACCTATTTACCCTTCTATAGTTGTACTCATTCAGTATCTATCATGATTTGGTCAATCATAATACGGAAAATAAAATTTCTGTAAATAATTTCATCATGGAGTCATCTGTTGCAAACAGTTATTAATACTTGTATGGCTAGAACTATTGGCATATAAATTTTCATCTTTCAGAACCATTTGTTCTCGTAGACTAATGTTTAGTTTCTTGAATTACATTTATTTGTATCACTTTTGCACCTGTCTTCCAAATTGGAGGTAGAAAAGCTAATATAAGATGAAAATACTTAAAAAGGTTTTTAGAGAAGTTACCGAGTTTCAGCGACTTCAATTTTTTATGTTACCTTATTTTAACTTTGGAATGCATCAAAGCCCGAAAGGCTTTCTAGCCTGACGTTTTGTTATGTTGAGTTATTGCTAATGTCATTATGTCATATACTTTAAAAGTTAATGTACCAACATTATATAGAACACTAGCTGATATTGGTATGATACCTTCAAGTGGATTAGATATAAATTTTAAATCATGGTTCATCAGGATTTTAGCTTGGGCTTGCTTGTAAAGACCTGTTGAGAAATGATTTTGGTCTTTATGTAATATGCACGCAAATATGTAGCTTTTGTAGGGTTTCACGTGTCTTTAAGATGTTTCTATGAGCCAAAAACTTATAATTAAGAGCCTTAAGGTATCTTTTAAAATTCGGTATTAAAGTGTGCATTTCATTTTTCTTTTTGATCTTGCAATTTTTCCTTTTCTGCTTTCCTTTCCTTTTCTTTTTTAGCGGGTGTGGGCAAGGGACAAAGTTCAGAAGACAAAATAAGCACATGCAGGAATGGAAATAATTACACTCAAAAACTGAAAGGTAAAAGTTTGAATGGGGCAACATTGACAACGTGATTTGTAAGACCAACACATTTCACATATTTAATTTCAGATTAAGATTCGATGAATTTGACAAATAGTCTTTTTTACTATGTTGGATAGCAGCGCATTCACTATGTGACAGTGTCAAGATATAATGGTGTTTATTCTTTTGTAAATTCTTAATATGCCTCAATTGTACTTGTATTTGGTGAAACTGTCATTGAATAATAGAGAATTAGATGGCAGCAAAATGGTAGGATTTGCCTAAAATTTTAGGTGAAAATAGCTACTCCAGAAGCATGTTTTATTCAACCAATTTGTATCGAAGGGTAACTTTATTTCAAATTGTATTCCATGATGGCTATTACTAGATGATATCATTGTGAATGAATCCAGTTTTTGTGGTATGAATAACATCAGCCAAAATCTTTTCTTCAGTGTCTTATAAAAATTTGGCTTTAATGGTTATGTCTTTTTGTTAATTTTTCTTTCTACTAAATACATTTTCTGAGACATGCATGGTGCAAATAAATTTGTTTACTGGGTTAATAGCTTCTTTTTGTGTAGGGAAGCACTTGTGGTTTCTTTAGGTGGTGCAATGAGCATAACGTAGCCGCTGATCATGCAGTCAGTGCCTTCAAGGTTTTTAATGACATGAATGGCACAAGCAGCGATAGCTATGGAGTAAGAACTAGATCTTGCTTTAAATGTGGCAAGGAAGGGCATTGGGCAAAAGATTGCTCGACCCCATCATCAAATTCTCCTGCTCAATTGGGGGGAGATTCTGCTTCATCAGGCACTTGTTACAAATGTGGTAAGCCTGGGCACTGGGGGAGGGATTGCCCCACTCCATCCTTAAATTCTCCTGCTCAGTTGGGGGGAGATTCTGCTTCATCAGGCACTTGTTACAAATGTGGTAAGCCTGGGCACTGGGCAAGGGATTGCTCTTCCACTCAATATGTGAATAATCGACTGAAGCACTAGATTGGTTTCTACATTTTGTCGCACTTGTATATTGGAAATTTGCAAGACTAGTCAACGTAACTTTCTGTGCAACCTATGTTTTTGAGTATGATATATGACTGGAATTTGTGATTCCTTTTATATGAGTATGAATGTGATACATGAGCTTTAGCTGTTTGAATACTCAATTCATTCTTTCTATAAAAATTAATCTGATGTGTAAGTTTGCTCTGCAAGTTGCTGTACCCATGAATTAAAGGCTTAATGGCATAGATAGAACCACAAAATTTGCTAGGGAGAGGGCTTCTGAAGTAACTTTACTGATTCTAATCTTAAAATTCAGCTTCTGGGAAATAGTGTTGCTTTGCAGATGAATTACAGATGGGACAGACAAGTACTGTGCTTCATTGACGAACTCAAATTGAGTCACTCTCGTGGACTTATTTTGGGCCGGCAGAATCTGTATTCCATGTTGATTTTAGCAGCACGTGTATGTTCATGAACCATCTTTCATGCGGAGTTGATAATTTAATTACAATTTGCAAGTTTTTTTTTTTTTTTTTTGCTTCCTTTATTCTCATCAGTTACTGACTTTTCATTTGCCAGTAAGCTATTAAATTGAATTGCTTCTGATGTTTCAATAATAAAAAATCATATTTCTTTACATAATGCAGATAGTCATGTAGGTTCCACCAATCCAATGGTGGATTTGAAAATGGGGTGGGCAGGAGATTGGTTGAGGATGAGCGTGTAACATGACTCTTTTTCCATTAGAAACAACCCCTCCTGCTGTTTGGATGGTTTGGTAATGAAGAATTCAACTATGAGGTGAAGGTTTGTTTTGCCATGGGGCAAGACTTTCTCCTGACCTGTAGACTGTGGACTCTGGTGTTTTTATGGTGAGAAGGGTGGAGGCAGTGAAAGTCGAAGGAACTGACTAAGATGTGGGGGAAGTTTACAGTGTGGGGGAATGCATAATTGCGGAGAAACAAATCAATAAGGAGGCTTTTCGAACAACAATGTTGAATGTTTGGAGGCCAACAGGACGCAGTATATAATGTTGAATGTTTGGAGGCAAACAATGTTGATTATTTGCATGTGTCTTTAATTATCCAACGAAGTTAAAGAGACGTTATATATGTAATACCCAGGATGAACAAAAGCTAAAGGAAGATATAAACATAAGATAAAATAATTAAAGACTTCAAACTTCCAAGATTTGTGCATCTCATTCGAACGATGCAAGATTGACATGTGTCAGATGAAGCATAAGAAAGTTTCGTTCGAACGCAATGTATCCCGCTTGAACGAGACGTGTGTCAAAGACTCGAAATTTTTTCTTAGTGATTAAGAAGAATCTGTTTTGAATGAGACACGTGACACACGTAGAAACAACCAAGGTGAAGCTCGCCACTTAGATGGTTGCCATGCCACATCCAAACATATTGATAAAATATTGGTTTTGATAGCACATTGGAAGTTATGATGACTATTTGCATTAGGGTTATTGATAAATGAATAAAAAGAGAAAATTAGAGTTTTGATTCAAATGACTAAATTTTGATGGTAGATTTAGTTTTTAGAATGCATGTTGGGTGGATTATAATTATATGATATGGAGGAAGAGACTAGTGAGAATAAGATTAGGGATCAGAATAATTTTTTTATGTGCAAAATTCGAGGGAGGGGATTTTTCATTTGAACTGGGTGATTCTCGTTCGAACGAGACAACCTATAAACTAAAAATTAGAGTTTTCTTAAAGAAAGAGGTTGTTTAAATTTTAGAAAGAGAGTGTTAAGGTTTTCAAAGGAGAAGAATCATAAGTAATGAGCATAATATGTTACAAACAAATACGTGATTTAACGTGTTAGCCAGGATTTAAGCGAAACATGTTAGTAAATCACTTTACTAGAAGTTGCCTTAAAAATATTTGTGCAACTGTTTTTACATGCATTTGAAATGTTTTAATGCATATATATATAAAAGCACGGGGTGTTATGCTCACAAGCCCAATTCGCATGGGGTTAATCATCGGAGCTATTGCTTGGTTGAGCAGGGTGTTACGCTCAACAAATCCTAATGCATATGGGGTTAATTAGTTGAGCCCTAGTTGAGTGGGGTGGTGTGCTCAACCCTTTAGGTTGAATGGGCGAGACATTTGACACCCCCAGATTGAACATGGTAGTTAGTTCGACACAGGACGAGGGAAATGATTAATTTAATAACATGAGAAGTTTTCAAAATTAAGATCATATATATAGAGAGAGAGAGAGAGATTATATACAAGAGAAGTATTCCTCAAAGTCGACTACTTCAAGGAAGGAGGTTGACTTGATACTCTTGCTCCCTTCTTTCAAAAACGTGTAGGCTAGGGTTTGTTAAACATCTAACCTTCTCCCCAATTTTGATTAAGAAACAAAAATTGTGGACTCTAATGCCTACACAATCTTGCTTTAAATAGGCTCACGTCTTCTAGTAGAAGTAGTATTAGGTTTCCAAGTCAAAGTTGGACTTGAAAAATCCTAGCCACTACTCCCAAATACACGACCACTAAGGAGAGAATACTTGTGCAATTGGGTATAGCCCAATAAGGGTAATAATCAGCTTAAATTCTCTACATCTTAATCTTTAAGTGCCCAAATTAATCTTTTGATTATTTTTGTACTCTTTGAAATCTCATTTGACTAAATAAAAATTTAAAATAATACTAATAAAATATGAGTTAAGCATATAAAATACACACTATAACGCGCACACCAAGAACATATTTGGAAGGAACCAAATTGGGTAAGGATCCCGCAGTCTATAGGGCATATCCCTAAAAGGAGGTAGATAGAGAAGCATAACTTACATGGTCCTTACTATCTCTAAAAGAGTCATATCCGTTCTTTTTTGCGACACCACTTTACTAGGGAGTCCTCGGTGCGGTCAATTAAGAAACAATCTTAACCTCTGACAAGTAATCCTTATAGTCCCCGAAGAGGAATTCGCCGCCTCAATTAGATCAAATGATCTTTATGTATTTGCCTAATTGCTCTTCGAATTCAGCCCGAAACTCTTTGAACTTTTCAATAGCTTCAGACTTCTGGCGCATTAGGTATAGAAAAACCATGCTTAGAGTAATAATCAGTGAAAGTGGTTAAGTACTCAAAACCTTCTCGTGCCTAGACATTTGATCATAGGAAAACATACATCAATATGTACTAACTCAAGCATACCATTGGCTTTGTGCCCTTTTGCTGAAAAAGTCTTCTTGGTCATTGTACCCTCCAAGCATGATTCAAAGATTTCTTCCCCATAAACAAGAATTCTCTTAGGGTTTTCATGGAAAATCTTAGATCTACGAATATCTAAGATCTATACCTCAAATCTAACTTCAAAAACATAATCTACGGAAGAGGATCTACATTTTGACTGATCGTTTGGGGTAAATCGCTAAACTTATATTTTTGAGATTTTGGTTTAATCTTGTGAAATATGAGTTTAATCCTTGTTTATCTTTAAGTTTCTATGGTTTGGAGCTTCTTAAAGATTCCCCAAACTCTGGGTTGATTTTGGGTGAACTTTTGGTGAGTTTCTTCAAACCTTAATTTTTGGGTAAATGGTTTAAGTGGTGTTTTTATATGTTTAACCCTAAGTAAACCTTATGGGTTAATGTTATTATAGTTGGGTTAGTGATTCTTATTAATGGGTATGTATTTGGAACTCTTAAATTTTATGGGTAATCCAACGGTATAGCTCTTGAGTGATTCAAGTGCTACTTATAGTATTTATTGTTTAAAATGCTAAATGGGTGCAATGTGCTATGTTTTTAGAGACATTGCGGGTTGAGTTTAGAGTCGTTGGAAATTATCGTATAAGCGGCCTAAGTTGAGTATTCCACTCATTGAGAAAAAGATATTATTTCTACGTACTTTATAGAAATGCAAATAATGTGTTTTATTGCCGAACCAACATTATGTTAATTATATGTTTTGGATGATTTAAGTAGTTTCAACTATGTTGAGATGTAGCAATGATGTTTATAAGAATTGTTGCATGAATGAAAAGTGCTATTTGAATTGATTTGAAATGTTTGATTGCTTGTTGTTGTTGGGATTTAAATTACGGAAAGTTGTTTGAGAAATAACATGTTGATTAGTTTTACCGTTTTATAAACAATGCATTGTTTGCAAAGAGAAGGAATATAGAATTTGAACAGCAAGCATGAAGCATGTACATCG
Organism: Alnus glutinosa; assembly: GCF_958979055.1. Taxonomy (NCBI): domain Eukaryota; kingdom Viridiplantae; phylum Streptophyta; class Magnoliopsida; order Fagales; family Betulaceae; genus Alnus; species Alnus glutinosa. Next base: position 13,875,597 of record NC_084890.1, read on the forward strand.
AACAAGATGATAGTAAAAGAAAGAAATAAAAGACTGAGGCAAGCCTCCAATATGTATGAAAGGACAAGTCCTAGTGGGTGTGATTGCAAGCTTTCACTTCCTCGGGGCAAACCCCATACAGCAAAGAGAAAGGACTTAAAAAGAGAAAATTGGGGCAAGCCCCATATAGTCTAAAAAGGGGAAGAGATAAAAGAGAAAGAAAACTTACATGAGCATGCATAGCATCATTTTTATGAGCGTGATGTTTTCATTATATGATATGTAGTAGTTTATGTTAGACGTATTAGTATGCATATGAGTTTTAATGGATAAGAGCATATGCATATTTCTATCGACTGGTTTCATGATTTAAAAGCATTGAGCTTTAACGTACATGGATGTTTACATTGCTCAGAAATGAAAAATGTTAATATCTTTGTATAGATAGGCGAACTGTCATTTGTTCATCAGCAAAGACATGCTTGTATCTTAGAGTCCTACTCAAGTGCATGCATGGTCGAATTGTTGTATCAAAGGCACTAAGCTTCAATGTACTTAAATACGGCAATAACTACTTTTAGTAATGCTAAGGTCTTTGTATAATTAACCAAGATACCATTGTTTTATGCTTAAGGCCTATGTGTATGCGTGAATCCGTAATGTAGTAATAGTGTGCACATATGTCTGAGCCATCAAGCAAAATTATTATATGATAGATGGGTCTATATGTAGAAGCTTCCAAGGTGGGATGTCTGGAACTTATATATATGTACACAACTGCATAGTATGCTTTAATGTCTTCTTAAAGATCGGTGTTTATTGTATCAGCTACATGTGTTTTTAAAAGGATAAATGTTATAAAAATTGGTAGTTGTTACTGTAAACGTAAGACAAAGAAGAAGTCGGTTCTTTGTGAAAACTCAGTGATTAATATACTACTGGGGTCTCGGTATGTTTTATACTGAGACAGTAAACTCATTCTTTCACCTATACGGATGTGGCTACCACCACAATCGTATAAATGCTACTCCTTTGGCTGCAAGTACACCTGAGGTGGATGACGATCCAGTAGCTCTGTATTTGGGATATTACAACTGAAGCCTAACGCGATAGTTGTGATGTGTCGGACCATAAGTGTCCACTCTTTTTGTATATTTTGTATATGGCTTCTGACGTGTGTGTCACACATTCTTTTGTATAAGTCATTCTTTTGTATAAGCCATTCTTTTGTATTTTATTGTAGATGTTGTTAAGCCTTAAATAGATAGACTCATGATAGCTCTTTTGTGTAAACAACAGGTTTTGTTATAGATATGCTTTTTCGCTGAGATTATGATTGTATCATTATGTTTTCTACTGCATAAATGTAACTCTGATTATCAGATATATGTTATGGGGTATGTATCATATGTTGGTTGAGCGACATTGGTTGAGCGACAAATAATTGTGCCACTGTGAGGATTCGTTTATGTTATTTTGTATAAAAATAAATTTTTTTTTTAAAAAGAAAAAAAAAAAAAAAAAAAAAAAAAAAAAAAAAAAAGGGTCGTCACATGCCATCTTTCCCAACTATCCTCGCAATCACGTACACTTGTCAACATTCTACTACCAAAGGAAACCGTAGTTACTCCCCGTCTAGTTTCAATGTGGTTTCATCTTCCAAGCTAACTGTTTCTCGTCGTTCTCCACCGCTGCTCCCAAGGCCGGCTATAGCCTTAGGCGAATTAGGTGGCCGCCTAAGGCACCCAATTTAATAAGGCCCCTAATTAAAAAATATTAATAAAGAATTATTTCTAAAAAAAAGAAGAAAAAAAAAAGGGTCTTAATTATTATCAATACACTTTAATAAGGCCCAAAATTATTATAAAAATAAAATTAAGAAAAGTATTAATATAATGCAAGGCCCCAATTTAATAAGCCCCCAATTACGTACAAAATATTAATGGAGATTTATTTCCAAAACAAAACAAAATAAATTGAAGGTCTTAAATATAGCAACGTTCAAAATAGAATGAGATATGGAAAGTCTCTAAATTGAAGGCTTTAATTACCAAAGTTCAAAATAAAATGAGATATGAAAAGTCTCTAAATTAAAGGCCTTAATTAATTACCAACGTTCAAAAAATAAGACTTAATTAAGTCCAACCGTCCAACATTCAAAAAATTGAAGGCCTTACCCTTACGCCATAATTAAGTCTAACGTTCAATAATCAAAATAGAATGAAAAAAAAAATAAAAAAATAAATGCTAAGTAGATGGAAAGTCTCTATATTTCCATTTCAAATCCTGCTCTTTATAAGTTTCCATTTTTTACCTTAATTTCCTTATTCAAGTCGATCTTATTAGAATTTGAATTTCCCTCTTTTTCTCCATTTTCATTATTTTCTAATAACTTACTATCCAAGTCCTTAAAATCATTCCATATCTGATCAGTGATTAAAAAAAAAATGGTTAGTTACCAAAAACTTAATCGATCAATTGCATTAATTTTTTTTATTCGATTTTAGGAAATACTCTTACGCTAATTTGCATTTCCTTGTGCAGGTTAAAAGTATTAGATAATCCTATCTAAAGTGTGATATATATTATGATATTGATGGCTTAGATTTATTTTCAGAACTAAAAGTTTTAACTAAATTTTACAAAAAGAAGAAAGTGATCCCATTGACACATCAAATTATATAAAAAAACTTGATTATTTTCCTAATGCAAGTATCATTTATAGAATTTTATTGACAATACTTATTACAGTTGCATCTGCAAAAAGAAGCTTTTCAAAGTTAAAATTAATAAAATCATACCTAAGATTAACAAAGTCACAAGAAATATTAAATGGATTAACCAAATTATCAATTGAAAATGAAATGTTAAAAAAACTTAATAGGTAATTTTGCATCTTAAAAAGCGAGAAAAATGAATTTTAAATAAAAATATTTTTTAAATTAATTAATATTTAATTTTAAATAAAATGCTTCATTTAAACGTCTCGCCTAAAACCCTAAAATATATCGAGCCAGCCTTGCTGCTCCTCCCTACTGATGACCATAAGACCCGTAACATAGTGCGCGCCCGAGTAATGCTACATGTCATACCCATGTCCCTTTTGTGTCCTTCTAAAAATGAGGTGGCTTTTAAAATCACCATTGAGCTTGTGATTGATCAAAATTGAATTTTGATCACATGGTGATTTTAAAAGCCACATCATTTTTAGAGGGACACAAGAGGGACATGGATATGACGTTTAGAATTACTCGTGCGCGCCCGTGCTACATATACCCATCCAAGCAACCGCCGTCCTCATCACAAATACTCCATGGAGGGATCCACGACGATGCCAGGGCTATCGAGGCCATGGCCGACTCTGTCATCAACCTGCTACGACATAGTTTTCCATATGCCTATTTTTAGTTGGTTACCATGTGGGGAGAAGGCGATGCTTTCGAGGTGGTATAAGATTACTGTTCATGGGGACGGTTCTGATCAGAAGGTCGACGGTGAGGAGCTGCAGTATTGGATTTCTGATATTGAGTGATCAATGAAGAACAGAAGTAAGAACTGTGCGAGAGAGAGAATGTGGAAATCATGTATTCAGTAATTCTGTATTGATCAAGCTTAAGATTACAACTAACTGTTTTAGTATTTATACTGAATTACAAAGAAGTAAAAACAGAGTAAGCTCTCAACTAACTTACATAACTAAGGAAACAGAAAAATAACTAACACGTGTAAAAATACAATCTAATACTCCCCCTCAAGATGGACAATGTATATCCATAACGTTCATCTTGGATAATAAAGAATGGAAAAGAACAGAACCAAGAGACTTTGTAAAAATGTCAGCAAGCTGGTTTGCAGAGGAAACATGCAAAGTCCGGATTAAGCCTTGTTGAATCTTCTCACGCACAATATGGCAATCGATCTCTATATGCTTTGTGCGCTCGTGGTAGACAGGGTTGGCTGCAATGTGAAGAGCAGCCTTACTGTCACAAAAAAGAAGAGCAGCGGAAGAATGAATGACATGAAGATCCGTGAGTAGCTGGAAGAGCCATGTGAGTTCACAAGTGACAGCAGCCATTGAACGATACTCAGCCTCAGCTGAAGATCTTGAGACCGTGTGTTGCTTTTTAGACTTCCATGAGATCAAAGAGGAACCAAGGAACACACAAAAACCAGTAATTGATCTTCTAGTATCCGGGCAAGCAGCCCAATCAGAGTCACAAAAGGCTTTAAGATGACAAGTTGAAGAAGAAGGAAAAAATAATCCCTGGCCAGGAGCAGATTTGATGTATCTAAGGAGCCGAAGAGCAGCTTGCATATGAGGCTGCCTAGGAGACTGCATAAATTGACTGAGAGTATGTACAGAATACGTCAAATCTGGCCGAGTTGTAGTAAGGTATAATAGTCTACCAATTAACCTTCTGTAAACAGTAGGATCCTCAAGTAAAGCACCCTCAGTAGCAGAAAAATGAACATTTGGTTCCATAGGAAACTTAGCAGGTTTAGCTGCCAATTGACCTGCATCATTGAGAATTTCAAGTGCAAATTTGCGTTGACAAATTGCAATGCCTTTGCTGCTGCGGGCTACCTCAAGACCAAGAAAGAATTTGAGAGGACCTAAGTCCTTAAGCTTGAACTGAGTGTTTAGGAACACAATAAGCTCATCAATAATCTTGGAATCATTGCTGGCCAAAACTATGTCATCGACATAGACTAATAAGGCAATGAAAGAAGAACCAATGGTTTTAGTGAACAATGAATAGTCGGCCTTGGACTGAGTAAATCCATGAAGAAGTAGGGTATTTGAAAATTTAGAAAACCATTGTCTCGATGCCTGTTTTAAACCATAAAGAGACTTGTTGAGTTTGCATACCCGAGTCTCCCCCTTACTAGCAAATCCAAGAGGTAATTGCATAAAGACATCTTCATCCAAGTCTCCATGCAAGAATGCATTATTCACATCAAGTTGGTGAAGCTTCCAGTTGTGAACAGCAGCTAAGGCAAGAAGACATCGAACAGTTGTCATCTTGGCAACAGGAGAAAAGGTTTCAAAATAATCCAAACCTTCGCATTGAGTAAAACCCTTAGCTACTAAACGGGCTTTATACCTTTCAACAGAACCATCAGCTCGATGTTTGATCTTATACACCCATTTACAACCAATGGGTGTTTTTCCGGAAGGAAGATGAGTAAGAGTCCAAGTATGATTGGATTCTAAGGCATCTATCTCAGACTGCATAGCTTCACGCCAACAAGCATGTTTGACAGCTTGGTGAAAAAATTGAGGTTCAAAAGAAGTAGAAATGGAGAGAGCAAAATGTTTATGGGATGGAGACAATCGGTCATATGATAAAACAGAAGAAAGAGCATGAGATGTACCTTGTATAGACTGATCTGGAAGATTGGAAGATGGCTGCAGTGAAGTAGAGGAAGAAGTCACCAGTTGACAGTGATAATCATGTAAGTAATTGGGTTTCTGTCTAATTCGAGAAGACTGGCGAATAGGAACAGCAAGAGAAGTATCATTGGAATTGGAAGAAATCATATTATCAATAGAATCTGAAACATTATCAGTGAGAGAAATAGGAACAGAATCTGAAATATGATTGGTATGAGAAGAAACTGAATTATTAGGAAAAACAAAATCATCAGCAGGAACTGAAATAGGCAAAACAGATGAGGAAACAAAATCATCAGAAGGAGGAAAATGAGATGTCTTGTAAGGAAAAACAGATTCATGAAAAATAACATCACGGGAAACAATAATTGAGTTGGTTTGAATATCAAAAACCTTATAACCTTTGATGCCAAAAGGATAACCAATAAAAATACAAGACTTGGCACGAGGAGCAAATTTAGTACGATGATGAGCTAAGGTGGAAGCAAAACAAAGACATCCAAAAACTCGAAAATGAGAAAAAGAAGGAGGGGTATGAAAAAGCTTCTCAAAAGGAGAAATGTTGGACAAAATAGGGGTGGGAATACGGTTGATTATATAGGCAGCAGTGAGTACACATTCACCCCAAAAAATTAGAGGTAAATGAGCTTGAAAACGTAAAGATCTAGCAACATTCAAAAGATGTTGATGCTTCCTTTCAACAACAGAATTTTGTTGAGGTGTTTCAACACAACTCAATTGATGGATAATTCCTTGAGATTGAAAAAATTCTGTCATTTGAAATTCCACACCATTATCACTACGAATGCACTTAATCTTACATTGAAATTGAGTAACAACCAATTGAAAAAATGAACGCAAAAGAGAACGAACTTGAGCTTTATTATTCATTAAATGGACCCAAGTATAACGAGTACAATCATCTACAATTGTGAGAAAGTACTTTGCACCTGTAAGAGATGCAGTAGAATATGGACCCCAAATGTCACAATGTACTAAATCAAAAGGATTAGCAGAAATGGAATGACTAATGGGAAAAGCTACTCTATGTTGTTTTGCCAAAGGGCAAACATTACAACATTTATTTGACTGAAAAGATATTTGAGAATGTTGTAAACTGAGGAGTTTCATGCGAGCATCCGAGAGATGTCCCAACCGGCAATGCCATGTACTGGAGGGAACTGAAGTAGTGACAGAAAAGCTTTGAGTGGTAGATGGAAGACAAGGAATGGAAAAATCAGGTGTGCACTGTAAGTGGAAAAGACCTCCAGATTCTCTACCCACTCCAATCGTCTTCCAAGGATGCAGATGCTGTATATAACAAGTGTTAGCAAAAAACAACAAACAACAGGAAACATTCTTGGTGAGTTGGCTAACAGATATGAGATTAAAAGAGAAAGATGGAACATATAGAACATTTGTGAGAATGAGTGTAGAAGATAATCTCACGGTACCAATATGTGTAACTGGAACAAAATTTCCATTTGGCAGTTTAACCAGTTTGGAAACAGAAGCAATAACAGTAGTAAACAATGAGAAAGAACAAATCATATGATCTGTAGCTCCTGTATCTATGATCCAGGAACAAGAATTTGATATTAAAGCCTTTTTGAAAGAAGTTATGGAGGAGAAAACAGAATGAAGAAAATTAGGAGCAGAGTTACCTGACATGTTGGCAACAAGGTGATTGGCAGAACTGACTTCAGAAGAAGGTGTGATGAGAGCCATGAGTTTCTGACATTGCTCTTGAGTAAATGGCAGTGAAGATGAGATTTGATTTCCGGAAGTTTCAAAAAAATCTGAAACTTGATTGGCAGAGGATTCAGCAGCATTTTTCCCTTTATTAAATTTGAAACCATGAGGAAAGCCATGCAATCTATAGCACTTCTCCATGGTGTGACCAGATACCCCGCAATGACTACAAACAGGACGGTCTTTGCGGAATGAATTGTTCTTGACAGGACGATTTCTTGGTGTTGCAGAAGCATCAGAAGCAACAGATTTTGTGAACAAAGCAGCAGAATTATGGTTACTAGAACCAATAGCAGTATAAACTTCTTTCTGCCTTTCTTCTTGAATAACTAGAGAAAATACTGTGTTGATTGGTGGAAGAGGATTGAGCATCAAAATTTGACCTCGAGTATGGGCATAAGACTCATTCAAGCCCATCAAGAATTGCATGACATGCTCTTGTTGCAGATATTCATTATGAACTTTCATAGTACCACATGTGCACGGTGGTAAGGGTTTATAGTGAATCAATTCATCCCACAACCCCTTTAAAACAGTGAAATATCTACTCACTGGTAAATTTTCTTGTCTTAAGTCTGAAATAGACTTTTGAATTTGAAAAATTCTAGGACCATTTTGTTGTGAAAAACGATCTTTAAGATCATTCCACATTGCCTCAGCGGTATCAACAGATATGATACTAATAGAAATTTCTTTGGAAACAGAATTAATAATCCAAGAAAGTACCATATTGTTGCATCGCGTCCATGGCAAATATTCTGAGCTGGCAGGATCAGGTTTGGGCAAACCTCCATTGATGAAGAGAACTTTGTTCTTCGCAGTCAGCGCCATCAGCATGGATCGACTCCATGTGTAATAATTCTCGCCAGTTAACAACTGGGAAACCAAAGGATTTCCTGGATTGTCACCATTGTGAAGGAACAATGGATTCGAACAATCCATTGTCAGAGAAGAAGAACCTAGGGTTAGGTTTTCCATCGAAGAATTCAATAGAGGAGAAACAATTGAGAATTATAGAAAAGAAACAATTTTGATTGTGAAAAGAAAAACAAGAATCAGAAAACAATTGAGAATTGCTTTGATACCATATTGGATTTCTGATATTGAGTGATCAATGAAGAACAGAAGTGAGAACTGTGCGAGAGAGAGAATGTGGAAATCATGTATTCAGTAATTCTGTATTGATCAAGCTTAAGATTACAACTAACTGTTTTAGTATTTATACTGAATTACAAAGAAGTAAAAACAGAGTAAGCTCTCAACTAACTTACATAACTAAGGAAACAGAAAAATAACTAACACGTGTAAAAATACAATCTAATAAGATCAGTCCATTTTGGATAGGAAATCATCCACCGGACTCTAGTTTTGCAGCCCTAAGCTCGGATTTGTACTCTGTTGGTGGTCATCGCTGCTATTGTTCTGATTCTCTTCAATCATTTGCTCGCAGTGTGTACAAGTTAGAAATCACCCGTCCTGATCGATAATTGGGTTCCTGTTCGTAAAATGATTTCTCCCAGACTCCAACCCCACAACTTCGCAATAGGGGGTAATGTTTGCGTTGGATGGTTGTCCTACTAGTTTTCCAACTATTAGCCCGCCGGATGATGATGATGTATTTGACTCCATTATTGATTCTAGTTCTCCCACTATGACCCCGGATGCTGAGGTATTTGACCCCATTCTTAATGAATGGGAAGCATTGCCTGATCCTCCCGGTAAAATGCCACATAGCAGCTATATTACTTCGGCTAGATTGAAGAAATGTTAAATTCGCTTCAATCTGAATGTTATGGGGCGTTCGTTTTTTAATGTCGATGAACCCTCTGTTCCTGATCCTGGTTTTCTCCATTTAGAGAACCATAGGTTTTGCTTTTTACAACCTGCATCTGATTCTTATCTTCACTGCAGCATAGTTGATGTCTCTCGTAAGCTCAAGGAGAGGAGCTTGGATATAACGGTTGTTTGCCTCCTTGAATATAAGATGGGCCGCGCCACTCCCGGCCATATCGGATTGCTTTTTACTTTGTAAGCAAAGCAGAAATGAAGTGCAAATTAGAGATCGAAGAAGCCAAGCAAGAATGAAGAATTATGATTGTAGGTTGCTTTCTTAATCCACTATATAGCCTAGGTTAGGCATTCTCTATTCCATTCTAATTATGCAAGCACTTTACTGAGAAGATCATGACGTTGTCGAATGCTTCTGTAGGATTTTTTATTTTTATTTTTTATTTTTCCTGCGTGAGAACTGGTTTTTTCTCGCGTTAATTAGCTTGATTTGATTTGATGAGGACCCTGAAAACATGTATGCACAAATATACTTTTATTTTGTGATGAATATTTATTTAAAGTTATTTGTTGAGACTGCTACATATAGAAAAATATTATCTACAGTAAAAAAAAATTTAAATAAATAAATAAATGCGAGACAAGAAAACCATGGGCCAAATCTATTTTTATCTTCATTTTATTTTATTTTATTATTATTATTTTTCATGGTTTAGTAGTAGATGATGGTCCTCTCGTATGTTAAATTTTTTCTTTCTAGATTTTGTATTTTATTTTGCTAGACCTTGAGGACAAGGTCCTTTTAAGGGGTAAGAATGATAGGGTCAAATTAGGGTAAGAGCTTAATTGGAATGAAATTCCAACTCATTAGGATTAGATTAGTTAATATTAGGATTAGAGTATATTTGAATTTGAATATTAGGTGTTATGACTTTAGACGTTATCTACTTCACTATTAAAAAAAAAGGGAGGAGGCATTTATGGACAGTTTTTTTTAGACGGTTTCTAAAACTGTCTAGGAAAAAAAAAATTTGCAAACAGTTTTTCCTAAATCGTAAAAAAAAAATTTATAGATGGTTTAATTAAACCGTCCATAAAATTCCAGACGTTTTAACTAAACCGTCTGAAAATTTCTATTTCCAAACGATTTTTACAAAACCGTCCATAAAATTTATCCACGCCCTAGAAACATCTTTTAAAAAGACAAACTCTCTCGCTTTTCTTCGATCTCTCTTCTCTCTCTCGTTCTTCTTCTTCTCTCTCTGGTCGGCAACTGAAGACGGGATCTGGACAATCAGCGGGATGGGGACAACGGCTTGGCTAACCTTGAAGCTGCCCTGGCTTGACGACGGGAACGGGACGACGGCTTGGACAACGAGACGACAACTTCTCTCTCTCTCTCTCTCTCTCTCGTTTGACAGATCCAACTGGATCCAACTGAAACCCAAGCTCGGCCGAATCTCTGGCCAGAATACAGAGAGAAATCCGAGCGTCGGATCTTTTTTTTTTTTGTTTGGGTAAGTGAAATTGTTAGGTTTGATTTACATTTTGTATTTATTTTTTGTGTAGATTGTGATGATTCATGGCTGAAAGATTGTAATGATTTTTGGGTGTGGATTGTGATGATTTTTGGGTTTGATTTGTGAAAATTTTTGGGTTTGATGTGTAGGTTCATGATGTGTAGGCTGGATACTTGATGGTTTTGAGAAAAAGAACAAGAAGGATTTTTGTGCAGAAGGCTCAGTGCGGGTTTGTGAAGGATTTTTCCGTCCTCAGTGTTTCGATGGAGAAGAAGGGTGCCGGAGGAAGAAGAGGTGGTGGGGGGCCGAAGAAGAAGCCAGTTTCTCCGTCGGATCTCCAGTCGGAATAAGAGAGATCCGGCCTAAAGCTCAAGGACTCCTAGTCGACCGGAATCTTCACCTCCTCAGACGATCTTCTTCTCCGCTATTGACAAAAATTAATATAATGAAAATAATATCATTTATAATTAACTATATTAATATATATCAAAAAAGAAAAAAAAATCCAGGCAGAGAAAAAAAAATCTGGACGGTTTGGGATATAATTGTAATAATGGGCTTAATTGTTAGTTAGTTAGAAGATATATGAGGTATAAAATCCCAAAGGGAGTGTAGAGATGGGGATCGAAAGTGTTGAAATGTTTTCTTAGAATTGTAGTTCTTGGAGCCTTTGGGTTGAACTCGAATTACCCATTCTTGGAGCCCGACTAAGCTCGAAAAGAGAAGAACTGAGAGGTTAGATGAAGAAGAAGATCTGCACTGGATAGAACAACATTATAATGAAGAACGAAGCGGGGCCAGAAGGTATGAAAAGGACCATCATTATAATGAAGAAAGAAGGGGAGGCAGAAGGTATGAAGAGGATTCTCACTGGCGGGAGCAACAACATTGTTATGATGTAAGAAGGAAAGAAGTACTCGCAGGAAGAGAAAGCATGAATTTTCAAGAAAGAATCTTTCAAGAAAAGGAAGTCCTAGAGAATAACAGAAGCAGACCCAGTTACTTTGAAGACCGAAGAAGGCATGCAAGACAAAATGAAGATGAGGATCAGTACTGGTATAGCATGCAAAATCATCAAGAAATGAGGAGGTTTGGCAAGGATTATGTTGAGGATCAGTACTCGTATGGCCAGCAGAATCATCAAGAAAGGAGGTTTAGCAGGGATTATGAAGAAGTGCAGAGGCAGGATCATAAAATGAATCTTCACAAGTTTGATGGTCAGAATCTTTCAGCTTGGATGTTCAAGATTCACCAATGTTTCAACTATTATGGTACTCCAGACGATTATCACAGATATATGTTCGCCTCGTATCATATGGAAGGTAAAGCTCTAGCTTGGTTGGTAGAAATGGAACGGAAGGGAGTCTTTACAGTTGATACCGAGTGGAATAAATTTGTGAGACTAATAAACAGTAGATTTGGGCATCATCGTGAAACAGAACAAAAGTTGAAGAATTATCAGAATCAACGGGAGAGTTTGACTGAATCCATTAAAAAATTGTTCGAAAGAAGTGATAAGGGTAGGAAAGGGGAACAAGCTGCAAAAGAATATGAAGATGAAATTCCAGGGGGAAGAGAAATGGATTTCCAAGAACCGAAAGAAGAACAAAAATCAGTGGAACAGAAAGAAATCAAGGATTTTCAAGAACCTGAAATTTTGCAAAAGGGCAGAATCATATTATCTAAAGAAAGAAGGACAATTGAACAGTTAGAAGTTTGTGTTGAGGGAATTCAAGAAGAAAAAAATGGGCAAATCAAGAACGATGAATTTTTAGAACCGTCTCCAAAGATAGAAAACATGGAGTTAAAGAAGGTACATCCGATTCTTGAGCATGGTGATGGTGGTTTAGATCTTTCCAAGGAGGTCGAATCCATAAAATTTGAGAATCCATCACTGGCTTTCAAGGATACAGCAATCATTGTTCCCCACCAACCATTCGACGAAATTCCTCAACCAATCCAAGTAAAGTTGCTCGAATCAGAACCTATCCCTCCCTCAACCCAGCCATTGAAGATACAGAAGAATGACCTGATTTGTGGATTGAGTGGAAATGGGTCGAGTTCGGAAGAAGAGAGGGATTCGATGGGTTTTAGTGACGTTGGGCTACGTTCAATATCGGATAAAAGGAAGAAGAGGAAATTGGGAATTAACGTCCATTTAGGTTTGGAATATACAGGGGAGGATGGAGAGGAAAAGGAGTTTCTGAATTTGGGGTTTGAGAAAAGACTTGCAAAGAGAGGATCGGTAGCTGGATTTTTTATCCAGGCAAGAAATCTTTCGATATTGAAAATAGAAATCACAGCTAGAATCAAGAGCTGATTCGGTGCCAAGGAACAAAGGAGAAGATTGTGATGCACATTTTGAGCCCTTTTGTGTTTCAATACCTGACTGAGAACGGTATGATTTTTGTTATGTGGAAGCATAGATGGCGTTGGAAATTTTTCGCATTCGTTTCTACCACTGGCTTTACAATCTCTTGTACCAGATGATGTTGGATGCACAATTAAAGAGGCTCACGTTGGAAGAAAATGGAGAAGTTAGGTTACAATGGGACTGAAATTAGGTTTCTTCATGTCATTCTTTAGATGGCAGAGAGAGCATGGAGCCATTCCATGGAGAAGAGACGGCTTCCAGATGGTCCGAATGCACATAGTTTGAGTCACAGGAGGATCCTTTGTTCATCAATGTGAAGTGTCAAGTTCAGTGTTTGAATCGACTAGCCTTGAGCAAGGTGTGTGTCAAGTGATGTGTTGGGCAGTCAAAATGTTCAGATATTGGGCAGTGTGGCGAAGTGCATAAGTAGATGGAAATAGAAGTAAAAATGAACACCTGGCACGGGGTAACAGTACGTTGAAGTTGGGATTTAGCTAAGCATTAGAGAATTCTAGAGGAATTAGTTTTTGAGAAAATTCCAGTCTTCATTCAATTAAGCATGGCTACTAACGGGCTGATTATAATTAGCAAAAGGACCGACTGGGTATTTTTCTTTTTACGCCCGCATCTTGTGGGCAAGATGCTTTGAAGGGGTGGGTAATGTAAGGGATATAATAGGTAAAGGATATAATTGTAATAATGGGCTTAATTGTTAGTTAGTTAGAAGATAAATGAGGTATAAAAGCCCAAAGGGAGTGTAGAGATGGGGATCGAAAGTGTTGAAATGTTTTCTTAGAATTGTAGTTCTTGGAGCCTTTGGGTTGAGCTCGAATCACCCATTCTTGGAGCCCGACTAAGCTCGAATTAGTCAACCTTTTATCAATTTCAATATTCAGTTTATCCATTCCATTCTTTCATTCTACAAATCTATTAATATCCATTCCAATTTCATATCCATTTCCATCTAAATCATAGAAAATATCCTATAAACAAGAAAGTTCATTACTTGTAAATCCTAATGAATTGAACCGACTGGAAATCCATGTATTCCAGCCGAATTTCTCTCTGTATCCAGCGAGAGATCCGGTCGGGTGTGGGTTTCGGCCGGATCCGACCAGAGATCCGACCTTCTGCTTCAAATCCGACCGTAGCGACGTCACTGACTCCTGTTGCCCGTCTCTGTCGCCAGCCGGAGAGAGAAGAAGAAGAACGAGAGAGAGAGAGAGAGAGAGAGAGAGAGATGAGGTCAAGAGAGATCTTTTTTTTTTTAAAGGGAGAGAGATCTAGTTCTTTCTTTTAAAAAGAAGAAAAATAGGAAAAAAAAAATTAAATAAGAAAACAAAGGGAAAAAAAAAAAATTAGGCAGTTTCAATTTTTTCCAGACGGTTTTATTTACAAACTGTTTTCCTTAAACCGTCTGCAAATAAAACAGGAAAATATATATATATATATATATATATATATATATATATATATATATATATATATATATATATATATATATATATATATATATATATATATATATATATATTCAGACGGTTTAAGGAAAACCATCTGTAAATTTACAGACAAATTAATTGAAACCGTCGTAATTTATTATTTTAAGGACAGTTTTCAAAAAACCGTCAATACAATTATTTTTCTAGACAATTTTAAAAATCGTTACTAAATTGGAGTTTTTTTTTTTTTTTTTGGTAGTGAAAGAAGTCCCTTGGGTTCATCTCAGCTTACAACGTCGATCGATACGACTGTCACACTAGCTAGCACTCATACTCCTGAATTCCTCTCTATCGATGCCTCCACTGGTCTATGGCCTGCCTCAAACTATGGAAAAGACATTATCATTGGCATCATATAGATTCAGGTGTACGTATGGCCTGAAAGCCCAAGCTTCAAAGATGATGGCATCACTACTAATTAAGTGGAAGGCCAGGGTTCGTGTGATCAGGGCCTTCAGGGGTCAGGGCGGACAAGAATTTAACTCCACACTTTGTTACTCTAAGCTCATTGGAGTTGGGTACTTCAACACGGCCGGGTTTAAAACAAAATAATAATGGTTGATGGTTCAATTCTCTTGACAAAGACTCTGCTTGCTAGCTAGGGACGACACTACGGGCCATGGGACCATGGTGTGCTCAATACTCAATAGCCGCTGGAAATTACGTACATGGAGTGTCTTACTTTGCTTTGGCAGTTTGGCTATATATGCTAAGGGAACAACAAAAGGTGTTGCGTGATAGAAAATATAACAAGATAGAAAACTTAAAAGACAAATAGTAGAATAATAGAATAGAGACAAGAGAATTTTATGTAAGAAAGAGAGAGAAAGAGAGAGAGGAAGAGAAAAAGCGGAAGCTTATAATAGACTACATTGTGCTTCTTTATTGCATTGCATTTTCTTGCTTAATCTTTTACAATACAAAAGTCTCTATTTATAGGGTTTAAAATGAATACAAATATGGTAATCAAATCCTCATCAAATATGGTAATTAGATCCCCATGATTTGATTACGACACACCATAAATATGAAATATTACAATACCAATTAAATATGGAATATATGGAAAGTATATTATACTTTCTATATATTCTAGCCCTTCATATCTTCTAACATCCCCCTTCAAACTTAAGGTGGAAGATTCTGGAATCTTGAGTTTGCAATAAATGCTTATTCTTCTTCTTTTGGAGATGACAACGATCAACGACAGTCAACGACGATGAATGGAGGAAGTCGGCGACGGTGAAGATGCGCCTTAAATATCAATGGGCCAACTATGGGCCAAAGAAAGTGAAAAGAAAAGAAAGATTGGGTCAACTATGGGCAAAAAAGAAAGTGAGCCAACTATAGACTAAATAAGGCATGATATCACTTTTCAAATGCCAAAATAGAATGGGCCAACTATGGGCCAAAGAAAGGGAAAAGAAAAGAAAGATGAGGCCAACTATAGGCCAAAAAAAAGAAAGTGAGCCAACTATGAGCCGAAGAGAGCATGAGTTTTAGAGAATACATCAAATGTCAAAAGAAAGATAAAGATGGAGTCAATAACCAAAAATAATGAGCCAACAAAAGATATTACAATAATGAGCCAACAAAGGGCAAGAATAATATGGGCAACTTGGCTTCTTTTGATTTTGATTTTTTTTTTTTTTTTTTTTTTTCCTTTTTTTTTTTTTTTTTTTTTTTTATTATTTTTTTTTATTTTTCTCCTTTTTTTTTTTTTTTTTTTTTTATCTTCCCGAGACTACCCATTGGACATTCACTACCAAAACTACATCCTTTTTCTTCTTCTCCTGAGACTACCCATTGGGCATTCACTACCAAAACTACATCCTTTTTCTTCTTCTTCTTCTTCTTCTTTTTTTTTTTTTTTTTTTTTTTCATCTTCCCGAGACTACCCATTGGGCATTCACTACCAAAACTACATCTTTTTTTTTCTTTTTTTTTCTTTTTTTTTTCTTTTTTTTTTACCTTGCATCTGCATCACACAAATTTGTTTCGAAACGCAGGTTACGCAGCACACACTTCCTTTCTTGCTGAACCAGGAAACGGCACCGGTGCTTCTGGACGGTGGACTGACGCTGTCGAGGGCGTTGGTGGCGGCGGCGGAGGCGAGATGGGTTGCTGTTGGAGAGAATTGCCGGAAAACGGTGGCTCACTAGTGAACGGTGATGGTGGGCTGCAGAAGCGTGGAAGGAGGCCGGAGGGACTGTGTCGTGTGGTGTTGGAGAGGATGGCCAGAATTGGTTGCGGCACCACTGAGGCGGCGGCGGGCTGGAACTGGTTGCTGGGTGGGAGAACAGTGGAGAAAATAGTCTCTGTGTTGTTGGGTATTAAAGAGAGGGCAGAGGAGGTGTTACATTTTATGTGTGGCTGGACAAATAGAGGGGAAGATCATGTGTTTGACAGAAAGACGCAGAGAAGCTGCAGAAAGAAAAAGAAGACAACGTTAGTCGATTTTGAAGGCTCTTTTTTTTTTCTTTTTCTTTTTTTGTGCTTTTTTTTTTTTTTTTTTTTGAGAAAAGAAAGGAGATTTTGGGAGAACAGTGGAGTGGAGAGAACTCTTTCTGCAGAATTTGAGTGGAGGAACAGAAATGGCGTGGGCCATATTAGAAAAAAAAAAAAAAAAAAATTAAGACAGAAAAGGGATAGAAGAGAGGATCTTGAGGCTAAGGTGTTTGACAGAAGTACACTAAGAACTTCAAGAAGGGAAGAACGACGTTGGTCGATTTTCAGGCTCTGATACCATGATAGAAAATATAACAAGATAGAAAACTTAAAAGACAAATAATAGAATAATAAAATAGAGACAAGAGAATTTTATGTAAGAAAGAGAGAAAGAGAGAGAGGAAGAGAAAAAGCGGAAGCTTATAA
Organism: Alnus glutinosa; assembly: GCF_958979055.1. Lineage (NCBI taxonomy): Eukaryota > Viridiplantae > Streptophyta > Magnoliopsida > Fagales > Betulaceae > Alnus > Alnus glutinosa. The sequence goes on from NC_084890.1 coordinate 13,892,781, forward strand.
TAGACTACATTGTACTTCTTTATTGCATTGCATTTTCTTGCTTAATCTTTTACAATACAAAAGTCCCTATTTATAGGGTTTAAAATGAATACAAATATGGTAATCAAATCCTCATCAAATATGGTAATTAGATCCCATGATTTGATTACGACACACCATAAATATGAAATATTACAATACCAATCAAATATGAAATATATGGAAAGTATATTATACTTTCTATATATTTTAGCCCTTCATATCTTCTAACATTGCGCCACATGCTAGAATAGCAGTAGTACTGTATAAAGGTTTGTTGGAGTGAAGGCTGTGAAATGTCTGATCGATATTCTTTCAGCTATGGACCAAGCCACATGCATACCTGATGGTGTCGATCGATGGGATTTGTACTGCCCTAGTATTCAAAGATTCTAATCTATAAGAGGGTCCCAGAGCATTAGCTTCATTTTCTGCTATAGAGAAAGGCATACTAGTCTCAACCCCAGCAGGAAATAATATTGCCCTCTTGACAAGGTAAATTTTATGGAAAAACTATATTTAGTTTCTAGGTGTTTATTTGATTTGGATTTAATTTTTGGGTATCTAATTTTAAAAATGGCTAAACACTTTATTGGTACACGTGGTTTCGAAACTTTATTTTTTGTCCCTTATACTTTCATTCGTCTCATAAATAGTACTAGTGGTTTGGGAAAGACGAAATTAGTACCTCCGTTAATTTTTTGTTCAAAAACTAACGGTTGGACACATGTCAACTCTTGAAAGTAGTCACGTGTGATCATGTAAAAAAATTAAAAAAAACAGAAAATAAAAACTTTAAAAATTAATAAAAAATAATTCAAAAATTAAAAAATAATAATAAAAAAATATTGGGTGTTTGGCCCTTGATAATTTATTTATTTTTTATTATTATTTTTGCCCTTTGGCCTATGGGGGTGGTTCGGCCATCTCCAAGAGCCAAACACCCCAATTATTTTTTATTTTTTTTCTTTAGGCCCTTAAGGGTGCTTGGGGGTGGTTTGGCCACCCCCAAACCGGCCATGGGCCACCCTTCTTTTTTTCAATTTTTTTTAAAAGATTTTAGTACTTTTTTTAAGTATTATTATTTTCAATTTTTATTAATTTTTAAAGTTTTTTATTCTCTGTTTTTTAATTTTTTTTACATTATGACACGTGTCCAAGTATTAAATTTTTAGCGGAAAAACTAACGGATGTACTAATTCCGTCTTTTCCCAAACCACAAGTCAATCTGTGATACGAATGAAACCACAGGGAGCAAAAAATAAAGTTTCCAAACTATAGGTATCAATAAGGTGTTTAACCCTTTTAAAAATAAGGTTCTTAAGTTTTCCTTAGATTTCAAATAATCACGCACAATAGCACAAAGATTTAAGTGGTTCTCTCAATGTAAGTTACGTCTACGACAGAGACGATTACAAAGAAATTTACTATCAATGTTTGAGTGTAAAAATAGTAGAAAAAAAAAAAAAAAAAAAAAAACCTCAGAACTCAAAGCCTCAATAAACCTAAACCTCACTATTACACAATAGAAATTATTCGTCAAAACAGAAAATATAAGAATATAAACTTAATTATATTCTCCTTATGCTTGTGCGGTGCAACTCGGATCCTTAAACACGAAGGCTGTTTTCTTGTTCGTTTTGGAGGAGCCAAAAGGACTTGTAAAGAGTCTGCTATGCGCTAACCAAAACTAAAAGGAACATAAAGAAACATATGCCTCCACCCCCACCCCCACCATGATGTTGGTTATATTAAATTAAATAAATATTTATAGTTAAAATCCATTAGTAAGAAAGCCCCAATACAATTGTTACTTAATGTTTTGAGCGCAAATGTTTTTCTTTTGATTTTTGTTTTTGTTTTCTTATAGATATATAACTTGAAACTTGTTAACATGGCATTGCCATTAGGTTCAGACATTGTTAGTACAGTTTTCGGTATGGTGATATGTCGTCTTGTGATTCGCCAAGCAAACTCTTCGTCTTCCATGCCTCCCTTGGGATCTACAAAAATAACAAACAACTAGTCGGGGGTACCGACTACGCACACTCCAATGACTAAGTTATGACTTTAAGGGAGAACTAGAAATCTCAGACCTTAGAGCCTACTTCTCTAAATACCTGACATAGAAGTCTTATTTATAGGCTCACAGTTACAGACTTACTAGAGTTCTTGAAGCATAGTTGGACTAAGAGTCTGCATGAGTCCTGGATCGTGTAGATCTCAACCTTATCTTCATAGAGTTTGAATCGAGTAGAAATTGGATAGTACTCTGCCTCTTTTAAAATGAGTTCCACGTTGATAGGTACCCATATCCCATTAATGTTGAGATACAGATCAATTCCGGGAATCTTGGGATTGGAGTCTTAACAGAAATCACATGAATCTTGGATATGGAGTTCTAACTGCCAACAAATACTTACGTGTTGAATCTGAGAAGATAGCTTCACGACGCTTGTGTCATACCCCGACCAATTCTTCGAGGTGGAAATATCCAAGAATTGTTCACTCCATACAGATTAGGAGATCTCAGTATATTCCGCGTTCTAGGGAGTCTTGATGTCCGAGGTGATCAATCTACCGTTACAGGTCATAGTCCGAGGTGCTCAGGCACCAATTTGATTTCTTCATGTAGGGTTGCGACAAACATCCAAAGTGTTACGACCGAGGTGTTCTGACCAAGGTGTTTCGACCGAGGTGACCAAGCCAGGTCGAACCTGCGGGTTGAACCTCAGACTTGTCATGGGGTTCACGTGGCTTCAAAGCTGATTATTTCCCCAACAGACATAGATGTTAATGCGTTAAATGAGACACGCGTAGTAAATGACAAATTGTTAACTTTAACAGTAAAGTGTTAGAAATATCTAATTAAAATGTATACAAAACTTAAGAATCTTATTTTTAAAATTAGAAACCTAATAACTAAATCTACATCAAATAAAAATCTATAGACTAATGCTCCATTTATTTCGACGTAAAATGGTTTCTGTCGTAAAATATTTTCGACGAAATCATTTTCAGAAAAAATGATTTTTTCAAAAATATTTTTCGACGTTTGGCTAGTACGAAAAAATTACGAAAGGCGAAAATGCAACTGCCGCCGGAATCTGGCAACGTCTGGTCACCGTTGCCGGATTCCGCCTAGCATGTTTGGCCGGATTCAGGCCGGACTCTTCCGGATCCTGGCCATTTTGGCCAGATTTGGCCGAATCCCGGCCATTTTGGCCTAATCCGGCCGAATCAGTGGCCGGATCAGTCCATATCCGGCCGGATCCCGACTATTTTGGCCAAATCAGGCTGGATCCAGTCAAATCCAGTTGGATCTCGACCATTTTTGGCCAAATCCGGCTAGCTTCTAACCATGGCCGGATTCCGGCCAGTTTCGGCTGGAATCTGGTCCGCCGGCATCCGGCAACGGTGGCCGGATGTCGTCGGATTCCTGCGCCAGCAGTATTCCGGTGGCTAGATGTTGCCGGATTCCAACGCCGCCTGGATTTAGACGATCAACCATTACCGGATTTCGGCAATCGAATATCAAACGTGCGTACAAGGACGAAGAGTTTAATTTCGGAAAATAATTTTCGTTTTTCAAAAATTAAAGAAGCTTTTACGATTAAGCTGAAAATGATTTTCGTTGATCATTATTTTCGTCCCTACCAAACACAGTAAAATGTCGAAAGAGAAATGATCCCTACACTCATTTCTCACAACAACCCCACAACAAGCTGATGTGGCTGGTAATATTTTATTATTTTTTTTGTTTGTTTTCTTTCTTTTTGTAAAAAAATAATAAAATACTACCAGCCACGTCAGCTTGTTGTGGGGCTATTGTGAGAAATGAGTGTAGGAATCATTTCTCATGTCGAAATCATTTTCTAAAAATCATTTTACGCTGAAACAAACGAAGCATATATATGATTTGTGTTTTTCCTAAATTTTAATATGGATGATCAATGCTTATTATTTTACATGATTGAATTTAGTTCTCTCGTGTAGGATGTGATGTGGCAAAGGTTCTAAATTCTTGCTGCTCTACGTCCCTTGGTAAAATGTGTATTATGCTATTAGTTCAAAAATAAATAAATAAATAAGTGTATTATGCTATTTTCCGTTGTAAAATCATTAATTAGTATAGTCAAATCCTTCGGGTTTCCTTTTTGGGGATTAGAGGCTTGCGTGGGCTTTACATGTTCACCTCGACTGCTGTAGACCTCGCACTGCCTCATTAGATATATGTTTCTTATTTGGAGGTGATCGAATTTCCATATATTACAAGTTTAGGGTGGTTCGGCAACCCTAAATTGGTTAAGGGGATAGTTAAACCATCCTGATAAGCTGGGTTCCAGACTGCTCCTTTGTGGTTGAGCAGTGGTTCGTCAACTCCTTCATTCAATTATTTTCAATTTATTTTAATATTTTTTTAGGTACAATTTGGAAAATTAAGGTTATAGTTTTTTTTTTAAAAATAAAATAAAAGAAAGCTAAGGGTAGTGTGTTGCGCATTAAAGGATTTTCTATCCATTTTAACACCAAATGTTAATGGAATGCGTGATTTGTAACGAAGTGATGGTTAGAAAAGTGCCAAGTTTTTTAGTTTGGCGGTTTAAGAGTGTCACAGATATGATAGTTTGAGGGTTGAAAGTCTTTCTTCTATCCTCTTACTCCTAAAAATTACTAGTAGATCTGTGAGATCTATCTGAAGAGACCATATGGACCTCATAAATTCAATAGTAATTTTTAAAATAAAAAAAAATAGAAAAATGAGGAAATGAGGAAATGGGGAAATGAATCATTTCTCTTACCTTTATTGCCGGACTATTATTACTGTATCTTAAACGCAATCCTGTTAAGTTTATAAATAATGGTCTGTTTGAGCTTGCGATTTCAAAAAGTGAGATTTAAAAATAGCGATTTTAAGATGTGTGATTTGAAAATTTGATTTTTAAAAACGAAATTAAGCGTTTGGCAAAATCTCAATTTGGCCTTTAAAATCACAGGTTAGCTTTTAAAATTCTGCGTTTTCAAAAAAACACCCCTTGCCTGCGATTTGAAAATGCAGTTTTCTGCTTTTTTAAATTGCAATTTTTTAAAAATGCAATTCCCAAACGGTTCATTTTTTGCAATTTGGTTTAAAATTACACTTTTTGCCTACGAAATCGTAATTTCAAACGCACCCTAAATATGAATAGGCATTTCACCACACAGAATTACAACAGTTGCCATATTCAATACCAAAAAAAAAAGAAAAAAGAAGAATGAATATAAAAAATAATCACTAACCAAACTATTTCAAAAAGAGTAATGCTATAGGTTACCTCATTTTATCTCTCTCTTTAAGATTGATGTAAATTTTAAAATTATCATTAAATAATGAAAAATAACTATTGAATTTTGATTCTAAAATAATTTTAAAAGCCGCAACAATTTTGTGATATACAAATAAAAAAGGGAAAAGTATATATACTCTCCCCAAACTACCACTTAATTGTCAATGTACTCATAAACTACAAATTGTGTCAATATCTCCACTAAATTAAAAAAAAAAAAAAAAAAAAAAAAAAAAAAAAAAATTGTCAACAATGTCCTCCTAAAGCCAACCAAAAGACAAAAATAATCCTAAAAAAATTTCAATAAGACAAATATATCCTTGTGTAAATTCGAAAGAAAAAAAAAACTAAAAAAAAATAAAAATGAAAATCCAAGAGGGTAGCCCAAACAGAAAATTATATAAAACAATTTTTTTAAAAAAAAATAATAATAATTTTTTGTTTTAATATAATTTTAAAAAAATTTACAGTTTAATTAAGGGTATTTTTGTTATTGTGGTGCGAGACATCTGACATTATTTGCTAATTTATGAGACTAAACACAATTAATAATTTGAGAGTGTATTAACTGTGGTAGTTTAGGGTATGTATAATTTTTCCACTTAAAAATGAGTGACGTTTCAATCCCTCAATCAAACAATAGGCCCCTTCAAAGGCCGAAATCTAAATCTCAACTAGGGGTGTAAGATGAGCTCGGCCACTCGTCAGCTCGGCTCGATTCGGTTCGGTTAAACTCGATTCGGTCTCGGCTTGAATAATAAATGAGCCGTTCGTGAACACAATAATATATTCGAATATTAAACGAGACATACTCGTATAAACTCGGCTCGATTCGGATAGACTCGGATAAGCTTGTATAAACTCGTATAACTTCATTTTTACAATTTTTTCTTACTATTATTTTAATTTTGTAATAAGAACATCTTAAGTAAAAATGAATCATTATCCAAATATGATAGATATAGCTTGAATTATTGTTGTGAGTTTAATTTTATAGATTTGTGTGTACATAAGTGTGTTTGTGAGTATGTGTGGTTATATGTGTTTGTGTGCACACATGTAATTTGTGTATGTGCATAATAAATTTATATACATACATATAAACTCGAGATTATATTATTTAAGATTCAAGTTAATTTATTTAATGAACTCAGATGATAAAATTTTAATAAGACTTGATTAATTAATGATTAATATGGATTTATGAAAAAATAAACAATCTTGATATTTACTTTATATAAGAAATGAATAAGTTAATTGAGCAGCTCGTGATAAGATCGAGCTCGACTCGTATTCGAAATAAAATTAAACGAGCCAAGCTTGAACAGAATATTTCGTTCGATGATAAATTCGAATTCGACTCGTGTTCGAAATAAAATTAAATGAGCCGAGCTTGAACATTCAATACTCGATTCAACTCGGCTCGAATACAGCCCTAATCTCAACTCTGAGCCCCCAGAAGAGCCTAAATGAGCCTAGATTGATCGACTACTCACTCGACGCGTGGCCCCACTAAACAATCTGGGGCCCACTCGGGTATTCTGTAGGAAGGAACCTCTGACGCCGCATCCAAAGCTTTAATGACGTCACAAACTGCCACCGCAACCACTCATTTTGGAATAAAAAATCTTCTACAACCTCACGACAGCGTCAGGTCATGAACCGATCCGAATCCCCGAATGAGAGCATGCCGCGTAAGCCAACAAGCGCAGTCAGCGTGTCACCATGGCAATTACGGAACGGTCCACATTCGCTGGCAATGCCGTTGTAGTATAAAGAATGTGTGCCTTGTGTTTTCCGCATAACAGCATAAAAAAGAGGTAGTTTCTGATAGGGCCGGCCACCTCCAGGAGCGCGGGGCTCGCAGGCGAGCGACAGATGGCGGAGAAGAGGAGGCAGGCGGAGGACGACGACGACGTCGTCGTTTTCGGGAGGCAAAAGAAGGCGCGAGAGGATACGGTGACGGAGGACGAGGTCGAGGAGTTCTTCGCGATTCTGAAGCGAATACACGTGGCGGTCAGTCACTTCAGGAAGGTTGACGGCAACTGCGGAAGGATGACGGCACAGGAAGGGTCAAGGAGATTGAGGGCAATATTGGAGGGGGAGAGTGACGCGGATGATAACGGCGTGAAAGGGAAGGGCAAGAGGAGAGAAGAGGGTGTGGTGGAGGTGAAAGTGAATATGGGTTTTGACTTGAACGCGGATCCGATCCCAGAATGTGACCCGCTGTAGACGGATCTGTTTGTGTGAGTGTTTAAGCCTTTGAAATGTTGAAAGATAATGTTTGATTTTCAGTGGCAATTCTTTTTTGATTTACCAGTTAAGTTACTGGGTTTATGTAATGCCATCTTTGTATATTTTCAATGAGAAATGCTTTACTTTCTAATTTTTTTTTTGTTTTGGTTTTTTTCAAAAGAAATTTTCAAATGATGTGTTATTAATCTTATAAGGTGATAGATACAAAATTTTTTTAAATAATAGATTACGTGAGAAATTAAATTTTTTTTAAATAAAAAATTAGAATATATAGCATTTCTCTCTTCCAATTCGGGGCAAATAACCAAATGGCAGTGCGTTTGGGTACATTCTGTATGTGATTTTGATGTTATGAAAAAAGTCGAAAGAGAGAATGTGTAGGATTCGTAAGAATACTACTTTTAAGAGTTGCAATTATTTATTGCTCGAATTGTGTTTTGTTGAAGCATGCATATAAATTTATATAGTTTAATTTTAATTAAATGAATTAGATGATTTAATTTTAATTTACTAATTTGCACATGTAAATACACGTGTGAATGCAATTAATAAAAATTACTATTTGTAGATGTGGACGTGAATAATGGATATATATTTTTTATATTTATATTTAATATTTAATCAATTTATTAAAATAATATCGTTTTAAATTAGGTATAGATTAATGTTTTTTTTTTTTTTTTTTGAAGTTTTTTTCTTCATAGTTTATTTATCCACTTCATCAGTTCATCATGACACCGGCTACCCACTGGTTCAATAATGGCCTCTTCTCAAAAAAAAAATTTGAATCTTTTCTCTAGGAGTGGGGATCTACACATAAGACCAAAGTGTATAAAGTATAAACTGTGTATGAGCATGGTGATAAGAGATTTATTAACTTTTGGAGAATCTTTAATTGTGTTATTTTATATAGATAACTATGTTTTGTATTATTCTTTATTAGTTTTGTTACGTAGCACTTGTTATAAATGGTTTGGTTGGTTGTATTATTTTCTCGTGTAAGATTTATGCAAAAAACCAAAAGTAATGCGAAATTAAAATATGTTCAAAACATTGGAGCTTAAATAAATAAAACAAGTCCAAAACACTATAATCAACCTAAATTATTTTTAAAATCATTTAAAATAGGCCCTACTAAAGACCCAAAGAAAGTTTAAAAGACTAACATAGACCCAATGCTTAATACGTTGATAACGGATAATAACCGCAATAACCATGTGAACGCTATTAGTAAAAACATGATGCGAGTATCTATCAGTGATATTGACATTTTGCAGATGCGACTGCATATATTGTAAATAACCGCATCCACATGTACACCCATTAAGGCATGTGTATAAGTGTTAAATGATAAATTGTTTGTGATAAGATATATGTTAGCTGCACAGTAATTTTGCAAAAGAGTAATGATTCACTACCACCTAAATATACAACTTTTCACTACCTTGTCTATGTGGCAAGGTGGTGAAAAGTTGTATATTTAGGTGGCATTGAATCATTATTATTTTGCAAAATGCTGAACACATCGGTATTGTTGTATAAAAGTTGTGCAAATAACATATCTCTTGTGATAAATGTTGATTTGTATCCCCATAAATCAAGGGATAAAATGATATGAGTATCGTATATTAATGGATTTGTTAACCGTAATCAAATGGATATGATTATATTTGAAATTATTCAAATCACATGTAAAGCTCTATAAATAAAGTCTTATACTCAAATCAAATATGAAGGAAAGATATAGCCTATATGGCTTTAACGTGTGGATTTAGGTCATAGGTTGAACCACTTTAATCTATGTGTTTTTTCTATTTCCTTTATTTCTAGTTGTTTTATTATCATTTTCTATAATAAGATTATATAGATCAAACTTTCATCCAACTCATTTAAGTGAAAGATTAGACCTTTCAATTTTTCCCGAATAATTTCGTATTATTTTTGTGTCAAATTTTGTAAAAAAATGTCAGTCCTATTCGCATTAATAACAATTGACAAGAGTACTAATAGCAGCTTCCCTTAAACTTTTTCTCAATTTAGGGAATTAAATCATTTTTCCCTTCATTATTTAAATGAGTATTGTTTCTTGCACAACTCTTACAATTTTTTAAATACACTCACAATAGCTTGGAAAATTATAAAGATACAACCCCATCACAACTTTGGTACAACCCCCACCTCATTGTGAGTGGGTTGTGCCAAAGTTGTACAAAGGGGTTGTACCCCAATAGCTTTTCTTATCATTTTTTTTTATACCATTTAAATATTTTTTAAATGAAATGCTAAGAGAATGAGAGATGAAAGAAAAATCATTTAAATATTGTTTCAAATAAATGCTAAAAAAATGAGAGACGAAAGTGAAAGTTTCTTATATTAAAATAATATTAAGAGAATTATTTTTGTTTTGCTAAATGTAAGGCATGACTTTTGGTTATGTTGATATTTTCTTAGTTTATGGAATAATAAGAAAATCTCATTCCTTGTATTTTTTAAAAGAATTTTATACCTATTGGAAAATAAAGAAATTTCTGATATTTCTGCCAAGTGCCAAGGGAGTGTTACACGAGATTTGATCCATCCAAGTACATAACAGTTTCCTGAAATGACGGGATGTTGTTATATTCTTCTTCAAGTTTAATTTGATTACAAAAATAAATAAATAAATAAATAAATTAAATTAAATTATACAATAAAATTATAGGATAAATATAAAGTCGATAGTTAAATTACAAATCGCTTCTTATCATAATTAAAGTGAACTCAGAAGTACTTAAGGTATGTTAAAAAAAAAAAAAAAATTAGTCCTTAGAATCAAATTCCGTTAAAACATTTGATGGATTCAATTAAGTGTCACGTCAGCACGAATAAAATAAATGCTCTTAATAAAAAATATATAAAAATATCTTAAAAATTAATTAAGTTTTATTTATCTATATATTTAATATTTTTTTATTAAGAGTAACATGTGTCGTCATTTTATTGGTATTGACGTGGCTCTTAACAGAATCCATCAAATGTTTTTACGAAATTTGATTCTAGGGACTAAATTGTTTTTTTGTTAAAAATTATATTTAACCCCTAAGCTTTCATTTGATTTGAATTTAGTCCTTAGGTTTTTCAAATTTAAAAATAAGGTCCTTAAGTTTTACTCAAGTTTTAAATTAATCTATTTATCACTTTACCGTCAAAGTTAAATATTTTTTATTCGTTATGTGTATCTCATTTAACACGCCAGGGTCTATCTCAATGTTAAGATTAATGATTTTTCCTCTAACGCTGTAAATATATTAAATTAAGATGACAAAGAATAGAGATTTTGTTTTTAAGGTGCGTTTGTGATTGCGATTTCTTAAACAATAAGTGCGATTTTAAACCAAATCGTATAATATAAATCGTTTGAGAACTGCATTTTTAAAAATTGCGATTTGCAAACGCATAAAATCTATTTTTTCAAATCGCAAATAAGATTATGCTTTTTTGAAAATATAAAATTTTAAAGGCTAATTTGCGATTTTACCAATCGCTTAGCTGCGTTTTTAAAAATCAACTTTTTCAAATCACACATTTTAAAATCGTTATTTTAAATTGCACTTTTTGAAATCACTAACTCAAATGGACTCTTAGTAGTTGGGGTCTTTCAGGTTTTTTTTTTTTATTATCCTTTTTCTTTCTTTCTTTTGAATGATTTGACGCTGAATGATATAATAATGGATATTAAGTGTTGACACGAACGCTAGGGTGTTAATTAAAATACACATGACATATGACAAATCAATCATTTTTTACGGGAAAGTGATAAATGGACTTATTTAAAATCTATGGAAAACTTAAGGATTATTTTCTTGAAATTAGAAATCTAAGGACTAAATTAAAATAAGAAAAAAATTTAGGGTCCAAATATGATTTTTCTCTTAAGAACTTTAATATTGATAACAACGCTTTATAATTAAACTAACTACAATGACTAATTTTACGGTTACCCTACAATTCCAAACAAGGGAAATCATTCTTCTATTTTCTCCTTTTTTTAAAAAAAAATATATATATATATATATATATTATTTTTACACATGATCAAATAACTTTTTTACTTTTTTTCTTATAAATAATTTAAAAAAAAAAAAAACTTCTGAAAATCCTTTACCAAACAAATCAGACCGATTACCAAACATTTATGACACTTACCAACCACGTGGCAGAGACTGAATTGATAGAGAGAGAGAGAGAGAGAGAGAGAGAGAGAGGATGCTATTTTCAAAAAGGCAATAAATCCAGCATAGAATGGGAGCAATAATAGTGTAGATTCTCCTTCCCCTTTTTGACTTTTTTTTTAAAAAAAATAAATAATTTCAAAATATTTTAATTTTTGATCACATTAATAATTTTTTATTATTATTTAAATAAAAAAAATTTACTACAATATAATACTTTTTTACTTTATATCACATTTATCACTCTCAACTCTCCTGCCCTTACCAAGCAAGACCAGTAATTAAGGACTTGTTTGGCAATAGCAATAAATTTTTTTTTTCCCCTCTTCACTTATTTCAAAAACAATTAACTTCAAAACATTCTAACTTTATATCACATCAATAATTTTTCTATTATTATTTAAATAAAACAAATTTACTATAATACAAAACTTTCACTTTCCTATATAATATTTTTTTTTTTACTTTGTATTACATTAGTTATTTCCAACCTCAACTACCAATTCTGTCTCTTATATGCTCTTACCAAACAAGGCCCGAGTGGCCTCACAGTCTTCTTGGCGAAATTAAAGACCAATTTTATTGAAATATAAATTCGTCGGGCCAAAATGGCCAGTGGGCCCCCTCTCTTAATGACTGATGTCTCGATTTAGATGGGAAAGAGATAAGGGGGCCACCAATTGTGACAAAACTCACCACTACAGACTGTACAGTACTTTTCATCTTTTTCTTTTTCTTCTTCCCCTCCTTTGTTCCTTTTTTAAAGTTATGCCAACAAACCCTTAGGCTAAAGTGGAAACGGATCCTCTGCGGTCTCTTACAAAATAAAGTGGTAAAACTGTTTAAAATAAGGAATAAGATTATTATTTTAATTTTTTAAACAATTTTACCCCTTATTTTACATTTTCAAATCGTAATCAATGTGATGCATTTTTAAAAAGAAAAAATTGTACCACTAGTCCTTATGGTCGGCCTAAATTACAAATTACTCATTAAGGTATAAAAAATAATTGTAAAGTCTTTACAATAAGCGAAAATTACAAATTACTTTATGAAGTTTTTTGTTCACAAACTTAACAGGTCCCGTTAGATTGCCTCGTTAGTCCCAATAAAACGTGACGCGTGTCACTCTTAATAAAAAAAAAATAAATATATATATATATATATATTAAGATATTAAAAATAACACATTTTAAAATTACAAACTCAAATAAGCCCTTAGTGAGTTTGCATACACTACAAAAAAACCGACAATTAGCCGCGTGTCTACGGTACAAGTCACTGTAGACACGCGTCCAACTAGCCACGTGTCATTATGACACGTGGCTAGTAGTATACACGGCCCAATTGGCCGCGTGTGTTAAATACACGTGTCCATATAGACGCGTGTATTAAATACACGCGTCCATATGGACACGTTTATTATTACACGTGTATTTTTACACGTGTGTATATAGACGCGTGTATTAATACACGCGTCCAATTAGACACGTGTATTTTATATACGCATCAGGATGGACACGTGTAATAATACACGTGTCCAAATGGACGCGTGTATTTTACACGTGTCCATATTTTGCCACGTGTATAAAGAACACGTGGCCAAATGTTTTTTTTTTTTCCCCCAGAAATATTTATTACAAAAAAAAAAAAAAAAAAAAAAAAAAAAAAAAAAATTGTTTTCTGTTCATTCATTTTTTTTTTAATTTTTTTTTAAAAAAAACTCCTTATTTTATTAAGTATATATCATACGTACGTAAACCCTAACCTAATTTACATATTATACTATATGCATAATTAAACCAAATAGTACTTCAAATTAAGGTTTAGTTTTGTACACTATCAACGTTTAGAAACCAAAGAAAAAAAATTTCAAACATAACAAAGTTAAAAAACCTATAATTAATACTATATATATAGATATGCATGCATTTATATACCCTATATATACATTTATAATGACTTGTATATATATATACCCTAACCTTGCTATCTATGGCTATATATAGTAAATACAATTATTTTGAGGGTTACGTGCTACATAAAAAATTAAATACTTATGGTTTAGTCCCTTATATAGTACATACACTTAGGGTTATGGTTTATAGCTATATATAGTATATATACTTAGGGTTAGTGTTTATCGATATATATAGTATATACACTTAGGATTAGGGTTTATAGCTATATATAGTATTTACACTATGGTTTATAGCTATATATATAGCTATATACACTTATGTCAATGGCTATATATAGTACATACACTTAGGGTTAGGGTTTATGGCTATATATAGTATATATACTTATAGTTATGATTTATAGCTATATATAGTATATATACTTAGGGTTAGGGTTTATTGATATATATAGTATTTACACTTAGGGTTATAGTATATATAATATATACACTTAGGGTTATGGGTTATAACCTATTTGATTTTACATTTTATGAATAATAATGTCAATATTTTTTCACGTGTCATTATTGTACACTTTTAAATATAACTTTAAATCCTAGATTGATTATAATTAGATTGTTCCGATATCATAGAAATTCGAATGAATTTGGCTTATGTGCTGTTACAAAAAAGTACAGTATATTTACTCTAATTTTGTATTAGAAAGATTGTAATATTAAATCTAAACAGCTCCTGAGGGGTGCATTGCAGAGGGGTACATAGCAACGGAGCTGATAACGTTCTGTTCTAGGTATCTGAATAACGCACCAACCTTTCACAACAGACCTCAGCGAAATCCTGATGGATCCAAGGGGGCGGGCACGCGAGTTACCCTGAACCGGTTGACAATGCACCAGATTCATCGTTATATTGTATTCAACTCTGACGAGTTTCACAATTTGCGGATGTAAGTAGTGTTTATATATTTAATAGAATTTCTATTAAAAATATTAATAACTATTATTACGTAATTGTATACATTGCGTGTAGGATGCATAAAGATGCGCTTAGGCGATCATGCACTAGGGGTCGCATCACGAAGGCTCTTATTGAAGCACAACATCATGAGCAGTTCTGTGAATGGTACCGTGCATATGTAAGGAAATAGTGGTAAATTTGAAATTGAAAAAATTTACCCGTGTTGGGTGTAATTAACCAATGTCGTCTTTAATATATGTAACTATAACATAGGTCGATGGCCTAGACGATCAACGTAGGGAGGAATTGGGCCACAAATTAGTTATGCGTTGTAGAGAGCTGAAGGAGACAGCAGTCAAGTACAACAGGTACGTGGTAAATGGAAAACTGTTCCGCACGCTTGCCCATGATGTGGGAAGGAGGACACAGAACAGCGGCGTATGTGTTCCAACCGTTGACGGCAAAACGTACTACGGACAGTTAACCGATATAGTTGAGGTCGAGTACTATGACAGGACTACGTACGTCCTGTTTAAGTGCAATTGGGCAGACCCGACAATGGACATAGGGTTCAAAATAGACAAGTATGGCCTAGTGTTTGTCAACTTCAATCACCTCGTCCACATGGGAGAACTGATTCAAGACGAGCCGTACGTGCTTACATCTCAGGTAGATTAAGTATTCTACGTTGAGGATGGAAGGAACCCAAATTGGGTTTGTGTAGTTAGGACCAAACCGCGCGACGTATACGACGTTGGTCAGGGGGAAGGGAGTAATGAGACAGGTACAACCTATCATGAGTGCGTACCGCTCGTACTAGCCACTGATGACATACCTAATACGAATGATGAATTCGAGTATGACAAGCCCGCCATTGATCCGATTGAAGCTCCCGTGATACAATGATTGATATATTTATTGTTAGTACAATTCGCTTGAACTCAATACAGTTTTTTTTTATTTGCATAAATTTCATTGTATAATTTGCATATTCATTAATAATATATAAAATACAAATTTTAATTAATTTGTCTACATTTGTTCGCAGGTATCGATGGACCAGAGACCCCCTCCTTGTGCATATTGGGAACCCCGCCCACCCCTGCCTTCCATGACCACGCCCACAAATTTGACGGCATTATATACTGCGGCGTGGCCACACCACCCAGATGCCGCTTACAGACCGTTGTTGCCGGGTACGGTGGCCGTGCCCACATCAGATCACGGGCAGACCAGCACAGCTGGATGTTCCAGTTCTCCATATTCGGAGCTCCCGACATTATCTCATATAGGGTTCACTCCACCGGGTAACGTGACTCGATGGTAGCTGCGAGAGGGGATGGGGCCACATGGTTATGCGCCGTACTTTTCGTATACATATACTCCACCTACGCCGTGTAACCCTGATAGTGAGACACAGGATGAAAGGGTTCTCCTGTCACAGACCGGGGAGATGCAGATGCCGGCTGTGAGGTTGGGACAGATACCAGCACATCTGGCGATGCAGGGCCAGATTATAGGGATAGATGCCAGCATCGGCAGCGAGTCAGGGCCCGGGGCCTGGAGAGAGTCAGGTGCCTTTATCTGGTGAGATACAGGTGCCTTTATCTAGTGAGAGCTAGGTGCCACTGGCTGGTGAGAGCCAGATGCCAGATTTGGGGGGGAGCCAGCTTCCACATGAGGGGGACGTTGCGATGTTGGGTCCCGATGATTTGGCCCCCGATAGCCCCCAGGATATGCTTTCAGAGGATGATGAACAACCTCCCCCAGTGGGAGGAGTTGGCGAGGAGGTCGCAGGCGACCCAGTGACCCAGCGCATAAAGATTGACTAGATTCGGTTGATGGGTAAGTACATATTTAGACATCATTAAAATTCATATTTTGTTACTGAAAATAAATATTAAGTTTGGAAGAAAAATAAATTGAATTTTCAATTTATTAATATAATTATGTTTTTTAGTGTTAAACAATTAAATGTTGTATATTTTTTTGATTAGGGTACAACCCAGACGGGAGCATTTATTATGAGGTGATTAGGGACCCAGAGAGAAATTGGGTGCTCCCGAGGGGAAGAAGATTGTATTGCAGTACAATGTTGCGATACAACCTGTAGGTCGAGCTTGCAATCAGTTTAGGCGGGCTGAGGGCATGCTTATTAGGAGCGGGTCATTCATACATATGCGGGACGAATGGGCCAAAGTAGATAAACAGATTAAAAAGGCTATGTGGCACGCGCTGATGGTATTGTTATGAATCTAATTTATTTAAATTAAATCTAAGATTAAGTTTCTCTTGAAGGTTTAAAAATTAATGCTTACATTGAATGTGCAGGAGGAGTTCCATCTACCTGTATCAGTAGATGAGCGCAGGGCACAACAGGAAGCGTTGAATGATATTGGCCGCAAGCACCGCTCGTGGAAGTCGAAGTTCAAAACCAAGCTAAAAATTCGAGACGGTGACACACCCGATATTATACGTGCGAGAGTGCCAGTCAGATTTTTGGAGAAGTATGACGCAGAAGATGTAGAGTTCCTGCTGACCGACTGGTGCACTGAGCAAAAAAGGGTATGTAGGTCTTTGATTGTATGACATAAAAATGTTGTGTTTTTTAGTAAATTAGTTAATTTAATTTTGATTACTAATTAATTGTGTCAATGCTTACATTTTTACCATCATGTTCAATGCGTAGGCGACCTCTGAACGGATGAAGCGTTTGCGCGAGCAGAATGACCTCCCCCATTGTACGGGATCTAAAAGTTATACTAGATTTAATCACGAGGAGGTATGAACAAATATATGTAAATACAATATTTGTTGCCAATTGTTGCTAATTGTCACTATTTTCTCGCTCTCTGTTTGTTATATATTTCAACTGGATGCCGATAGGCATGTACATCTGGCACGCCCCCCACTCGCGCCGAGTTGTTCGTGAAGACGCACACAAGGAAGGACGGCACTTACCCGAATGAACGCACAGGGATCCTATGTGTATGCTACCGATCTATTTTACTCGTGTATTTCTAAGTTATGTGTGTGATATGACATTATTTAATATATGTGTATTTTATGTTGATGACGTACAGGAGAGGATGGCGCAGAATTTATCCACTGATCTCGCCGCCACGCAGAGCGTCTCACAAGACACGGTGCGTTGGGCACCGAACGACGCATACGAACAGGCGATTGGGAGGCCTGAGTACGCGGGGAGGGTTCAGCAGGTTGGGCCGAACGTTACTCCTGTTTGTGGGACGTGTTTCGCGTACAGGTCTCGTTCACAGGAGGCTCCATCAGATAGCACGTCCCAGGCTTTGACTGAAAATACCCGGGAGGTGGTGGATTTGCGGGCGGAGCTACGTGCCGAGCGAGAGAGAAACGACATCTAGGAGTAGCGCATGCGAGGGTTCGAGGCATTCATGGCCTCGCATGGCACAGGAGGTGCTCAGCAGGGTTCACCTGCAAACGTAGGTAGCACGTCGTCAGTTAGTAGTGCATCTGCAGGTATGATTCATATTGTGTATATGACATAATTAATTTAAATTTCTTTTCATTAATTGTCATACTTTGCGTATAGTATTATATATTATAAGTGTATTTATTATTTGCAGGTAATGCGACAACAATTGGTCCATTGTTGCCCTCTGGACGACGGCTGAGCCAGCACTCCTCTGTCGGGACACCATCGCCTATTACCCCGTCCATTGTGCAGCAATTGTCGGGTGGCCAATATACTCCTTGGACGGTACCGCAGAGACGCCCTTCCGGGTCGTAGATATTTTATGTAATTATTTTTGGTTTGTGAAGATATGTATAGTTAACAAATATGTTATTAATTATTGATATGTGTAATTTCATTTTGTTCTATTTTGGGGTAAAATAGATTTTGTGATATTTTAGGCCAACAATAACAAAATTACTGCAAAAAAAGAAATTACAAAAGAAATTTCAAAAATAATTAGCCTAAATAAAAATACAATTAGGTATTTAAAAAATAATACAATTAAAAATTAAATGAAATAAAAATACAATTAGAAATTAAATAAAATAAAAATACAATTAAAAATTAAATAAAATAAAAATACAATTAAAATTTGAAAAAAGAATAAAAATAAAAATTTAATTAATTTGAAAATTATATTAAATAATTAGATTTAATATATGAAATAATTTTATTTAAATAAAAAATATAATTAAAAAAAGGACAGTAGTTTGCCACATGTATTATGATACTTGTGGCAAACTGTCTGCCACGTGTATTATGATACACGTGTCCAATTGGACACGTGTATTATATACACACGGTAGACTGTCTGACACGTGTATTATAATACACGTGTCCAATTGGACACGTGTATTACTGTACACGCGGTCAAATGTGCATTTAGTTATAACCGGATCTAACACGCGCGGAACACGTCGTCAATGACACATGGCAACCTGTTAGCCACGTGTACAGTGTCCGTACACGTGGCTAACTGAACGTGGCCAATTACTTGTTTTTTTGTAGTGATATCATATTTCATTTTGAAATTAAAGTGGTAAAACTGTTTAAAATAAGGAATAAGATTATTATTTTAATTTTTTAAACAATTTTACCCCTTATTTTACATTTTCAAATCGTAATCAATGTGATGCATTTTTAAAAAGGAAAAATTGTACCATTAGTCCTTATGGTCGGCCTAAATTACAAATTACTCATTGAGGTATAAAAAATAATTGTAAAGTCTTTACGATAAGCGAAAATTACAAATTACTTTATGAAGTTTTTTGTTCACAAACTTAATAGGTTCCGTTAGATTGCCTCGTTAGTCCCAATAAAACGTGACGCCTGTCACTTTTAATATATATATATATATATATTAAAAATAACACATTTTAAAATTACAAACTCAAATAAGCCCTTAGTGAGTTTGCATACACTACAAAAAAACCGACAATTAGCCGCGTGTCTACGGTACAAGTCACTGTAGATACGCGTCCAACTAGCCACGTGTCATTATGACACGTGGCTAGTAGTATACACTGCCCAATTGGCCGCGTGTGTTAAATACACGCGTCCATATAGACGCGTGTATTTAATACACGTGTCCATATGGACACGTTTATTATTACACGTGTGTATATAGACGCGTGTATTAATACACACGTCCAATTGGACACGTGTATTTTATATACGCATCAGGATGGACACGTGTAATAATACACGTGTCCAAATGGACGCGTGTATTTTACACGTGTCCATATTTTGCCACGTGTATAAAGAACACGTGGCCAAATGTTATTATTATTTTTTTTCCCCCAGAAATATTTATTAAAAAAAAAAAAAAAAAAAAAAAAAAAAAAAAAAAAAATTGTTTTCTGTTCATTCATTTTTAAAAAAAAAAAACTCCTTATTTTATTAAGTATATATCATACGTACGTAAACCCTAACCTAATTTACATATTATACTATATGCATAATTAAACCAAATAGTACTTCAAATTAAGGTTTAGTTTTGTACACTATCAACGTTTAGAAACCAAAGAAAAAAAATTTCAAACATAACAAAATTAAAAAACCTATAATTAATACTATATATATAGATATGCATGCATTTATATACCCTATATATACATTTATAATGACTTGTATATATATACCCTAACCTTGCTATCTATGGCTATATATAGTAAATACAATTATTTTGAGGGTTACGTGCTACATAAAAAATTAAATACTTATGGTTTAGTCCCTTATATAGTACATACACTTAGGGTTATGGTTTATAGCTATATATAGTATATATACTTAGGGCTAGGGTTTATAGCTATATATAGTATATATACTTAGGGTTAGTGTTTATCGATATATATAGTATATACACTTAGGATTAGGGTTTATAGCTATATATAGTATTTACACTATGGTTTATAGCTATATATATAGCTATATACACTTATGTCAATGGCTATATATAGTACATACACTTAGGGTTAGGGTTTATGGCTATATATAGTATATATACTTATAGTTAGGATTTATAGCTATATATAGTATATATACTTAGGGTTAGGGTTTATTGATATATATAGTATTTACACTTAGGGTTATAGTATATATAATATATACACTTAGGGTTATGGGTTATAACCTATTTGATTTTACATTTTATGAATAATAATGTCAATATTTTTTCACGTGTCATTATTGTACACTTTTAAATATAACTTTAAATCCTAGATTGATTATAATTAGATTGTTCCGATATCATAGAAATTCGAATGAATTTGGCTTATGTGCTGTTACAAAAAAGTACAGTATATTTACTTTAAATTAAATCTAAGATTAAGTTTCTCTTGAAGGTTTAAAAATTAATGCTTACATTGAATGTGCAGGAGGAGTTCCATCTACCTGTATCAGTAGATGAGCGCAGGGCACAACAGGAAGCATTGAATGATATTGGCCGCAAGCACCGCTCGTGGAGGTCGAAGTTCAAAACCAAGCTAAAAATTCGAGACAGTGACACACCCGATATTATACGTGCGAGAGTGCCAGTCAGATTTTTGGAGAAGTATGACGCAGAAGATGTAGAGTTCCTGCTGACCGACTGGTGCACTGAGCAAAAAAGGGTATGTAGGTCTTTGATTGTATGACAGAAAAATGTTGTGTTTTTTAGTAAATTAGTTAATTTAATTTTGATTACTAATTTAATTGTGTCAATGCTTACATTTTTACCATCATGTTCAATGCGTAGGCGACCTCTGAACGGATGAAGCGTTTGCGCGAGCAGAATGACCTCCCCCATTGTACGGGATCTAAAAGTTATGCTAGATTTAATCACGAGGAGGTATGAACAAATATATGTAAATACAATATTTGTTGCCAATTGCTGCTAATTGTCACTATTTTCTCGCTCTCTGTTTGTTATATATTTCAACTGGATGGCGATAGGCATGTACATCTGGCACGCCCCCCACTCGCGCCGAGTCGTTCGTGAAGACGCACACAAGGAAGGACGGCACTTACTCGAATGAACGCACAGGGATCCTATGTGTATGCTACCGATCTATTTTACTCGTGTATTTCTAAGTTATGTGTGTGATATGACATTATTTAATATATGTGTATTTTATGTTGATGACGTACAGGAGAGGATGGCGCAGAATTTATCCACTGATCTCGCCGCCACGCAGAGCGTCTCACAAGACACGGTGCGTTGAGCACCGAACGACGCGTACGAACAGGCGATTGGGAGGCCTGAGTACGCGGGGAGGGTTCAGCAGGTTGGGCCGAACGTTACTCCTGTTTGTGGGACGTGTTTCGCGTACAGGTCTCGTTCACAGGGGGCTCCATCAGATAGCACGTCCCAGGCTTTGGCTGAAAATACCCGGGAGGTGGCGGATTTGCGGGCGGAGCTACGTGCCGAGCGAGAGAGAAACGACATCTAGGAGTAGCGCATGCGAGGGTTCGAGGCATTCATGGCCTCGCATGGCACAGGAGGTGCTCAGCAGGGTTCACCTGCAAACGTAGGTAGCACGTCGTCAGTTAGTAGTGCATCTGCAGGTATGATTCATATTGTGTATATGACATAATTAATTTAAATTTCTTTTCATTAATTGTCATACTTTGCGTATAGTATTATATATTATAAGTGTATTTATTATTTGCAGGTAATGCGACAACAATTGGTCCATTGTTGCCCTCTGGACGACGGCTGAGCCAGCACTCCTCTGTCGGGACACCATCGCCTATTACCCCGTCCATTGTGCAGCAATTGTCGGGTGGCCAATATACTCCTTGGACGGTACCGCAGAGACGCCCTTCCGAGTCGTAGATATTTTATGTAATTATTTTTGGTTTGTGAAGATATGTATAGTTAACAAATATGTTATTAATTATTGATATGTGTAATTTCATTTTGTTCTATTTTGGGGTAAAATAGATTTTGTGATATTTTAGGCCAACAATAACAAAATTACTGCAAAAAAAGAAATTACAAAAGAAATTTCAAAAATAATTAGCCTAAATAAAAATACAATTAGGTATTTAAAAAATAATACAATTAAAAATTAAATGAAATAAAAATACAATTAGAAATTAAATAAAATAAAAATACAATTAAAAATTAAATAAAATAAAAATACAATTAAAATTTGAAAAAAGAATAAAAATAAAAATTTAATTAATTCGAAAATTATATTAAATAATTAGATTTAATATATGAAATAATTTTGTTTAAATAAAAAATATAATTAAAAAAAGGACAGTAGTCTGCCACATGTATTATGATACTTGTGGCAAACTGTCTGCCACGTGTATTATGATACACGTGTCCAATTATATACACGCGGCAGACTGTCTGACACGTGTATTATAATACACGTGTCTAATTGGACACGTGTATTACTGTACACGCGGTCAAATGTGCATTTAGTTACAACCGGATCTAACACGCGCGGAACACGTCGTCAATGACACGTGGCAACCTGTTAGCCACGTGTACAGTGTCCATACACGTGGCTAACTGAACGTGGCCAATTACTTGTTTTTTTGTAGTGATATCATATTTCATTTTGAAATTAAAAAAAAAAAATGATAATATCGTGGTAAAGTTATATTATAAGTGCAAAACACACGTGAAATTAATGTTATTTTTAGAATATTATATTAGATAATAATAATTTATTTATTTATTTTTATTGATGCTCTTTTTTCTTTTTATTTTAATTCTATCTGTTTCCTTTTCAAAGCTGCCCCCACCTTGACATGTCTCTCCCATTTTTCATTAAGATATATTGATATTTTTGGTCCTATGCGCCATCTATTCTCACTATTTAGGTCCACTTATAATGGACTCTTTATATTTAATATATATTTATTTTTAATAAAATTTATAAAAATATCAAAATAATAGACTTTTTAGTAAATAGTAAACTTAATATTTGTTAGATTTTCTCTTTAGATTTAAAGAGGTAAAAAAACAATGTTATAAATAATACTTCTTATAAACCGTGCCAATGTTATCCTTTTATCAAATAAATAAAAACTGTTTTATGTAATAATGTTATTATGAATGATTAAAAAATAGTATTTATTTAAAGTAGAAAAATATTTAGAGATCGAGATTGTTATTTGATGATTTTAAAAAGTGACTAGTTAAAACTCTTAAAATAGATTTAGAGAGTCAAATTTAGAAAAATTATGAAAAGGCCATTGTGATGATTTGGATCCCCTCAGATTTCTTAAAATCTGAGATTGATTTATGGTTTTTACCTAATTAAAGTCCATGAATTGTTAAATGATGTGAAAAATGTTTTCAAAACAACCCATTAACATTATATTTAGATCATGGCAGAAACTTTCACAAATTAAAACCTTATGCTAAAGGGTCCACTACATTAAATACACTGCCAGTTGGCGTACGTCGTTTTTAGTGATGTCGTTCCAAATTTAGGACGTCCATTTGAGTGTTGAAGCTGTTTTAAATAATAGCCCTTTAGCCAATATACTAGTACCAAAAATTAGTTGATTTCACCTAAAGTTGTATTATGAATGAGCGTGCCAAAAGAGCCACCCCCTTCTTTTCTTTTCTTTTCTTTTCCCTTTTTTTTTTTTTTTTTTTTTTAAAAATTTTTAATTTTTTAATGCATAGGACACGTGTCAACACACACCTTAGAGGAGGTATTGACGTGAACTTCCGTTAATTTTTGAATGAAATCACCATCTTCGTCTTTCGCTATAACCAAAGCATATATAGTATTATTTGCGATACGAAAATGAACCATAAGAGACAAAAAGTAAAGTCGTTAAATTACATTGGCAAAGACATGTTTATCCCTAAGAAATAAGTCAATTACACAATGATTCAGCACATTCCATATGGAGGACCTTCCTTGCATAGATTGGAGTTGTCTACACGTTTCCTCTTTGATTTCGTCTTGAGCACGGCTAGGTGGCTTTCCAAGTACGGGCTGAGATTGTGAGATATGATGCACATAATTTGCATTCCCTTGATTCACGTCATTTTCTTGATTCACAGCTTTTCAAGTATGGGCCGAGATATCTATTTTATTTTATTTAAAAAGAAAAAAGGTTTATTTGGCAGTTTGATGCCTCTTTTGTTGTAATAGTTATGAAATTGCCGGTTCATATATGTCCACATACAACAATTATTTTTTGATTTTATTTTGGCATATTTTTATTTTTATTTATTGTTTGTTAATGACAGTGAGATATTTTTACATAAAAAGAAGAAAGAAAAAAAATGTCATAGTAAGAAATTGCTCTCAAAATGTGAATATATCCAGACACATTTGACACCTCAAGTTAGTATGAAATTTGATAATGTAGAAGATGCATGGAAGCACTAAGAAAATTATAGAAAGCAAATAGGTTTTGGTGTAAGAAATTTTTTTTAAAATAAAAATAAGTTAGATGAAAAAGTAACAACAAAGAAATTTGTTTGTTACAAGGAAGACGTTCGAAGAGTAGATAAGCGAAATCATTTTTAGATTCTTCACATAATTACACTCATCATCGAGATGAAATAAGAATTAATTGTCCGGTACGGTTTTCTATTTCATTATTATGAGGGATCGAAAAGTACATGATTTATGAGTTTGTAATTGAATATAATTATATTCTGCATCTCAAATAAACCTTGTAAGGTTTTCTATTTCATTATTATGAGGGATCGAAAAGTACATGATTTATGAGTTTGTAATTGAATATAATTATATTCTGCATCTCAAATAAACCTTGTAAGGTTTTCTATTTCATTATTACGAGGGACTGAAAAGTACATGATTTATGAGTTTGTAATTGAATATAATTATATTTTGCATCTCAAATAAACTTTGTACTCTTTTTTATTTCATTATTATGAGGGATTGAAAAGTACAAAATTTTGTAAGTTTATAATTGAACATAATCATATTCTGCATCTAAAAAAAAACCGCTTATATAATGAAGTTGCATCGTAAAATGTCTGAAATTTAAGCATTTGAAATTAATTTAGCGTGTACTTTTGAAATCTAAATTTAAGCGTTTGAAATTGATTTAACATGTACTTTGAAATCTCTCCTCAGACAACTCATGTATTGATGAGCACACAGGCCAGTGGAAGGACAGATCTTAAATATATGGAGCTTGATAAGACCTACCTTACTACAGGATAGTACATGGTTCGTTACTCGGTGTCTGATTTTTAAAATGGCTTTGTTTTCTATCCAAACACCTATTTTTTTTTTCCAAGGGACGGCTCTGACTCTCATATTGTAAAAGATTTTGACGGATCCAGATCTTGGGATGTGAATGCTCTAATGGATTTCCGACTACGCGCTCCACGTTTCAAATCATGTCGCCATTGATGACGCAGTAGCAGTCTCATCACATGACGTCACCAGCCCAACATCATCATCCGTCATCCATTTGACGAACCAGGCCCCTGACGAAGCGCGTTATAATAGAATTTACAAACAGACTAGGGAGACCACCGCCAGATACTAACCAGTACCAAGTCGTCGATCGTTTCGAGCTCGTTTCGGTCACTCTATGGAGCAGGCCACGGAGAAGAGGAAACGGGAAGATGGCGGAGGGGTGGACGTTGGGAAGAGGGCAAAGGCGGAGGATGGTAACGGAGGTGAGGAGACGGTGACGGACGCTGAGGTGGAGGAGTTCTTCGCGATCTTGCGGAGGATTCACGTGGCGGTCAAGTACTTCGAGAAAGGCGACGGAGGAGCGCGCCGGGAGCTGACGGCCATGGAGAAGCGGTGGATACGGAAACCGTCCTGTGAAGTGGAAGATTTTGGGGAAGAAAACGGCGTTAAAGACGACGGGAAGAGAGAGCATCTAGATCTGAACTTGGATCCATCATACAAGGGCAACAGTGTTTAAATCGTTTTGGGGGTAAAAAAAAAACCAACGCATGCAGGGGTGGTAATTCTTGCAAAGCACTCTTTTAAGTTTTAACTTAAGGAGAATTTTTTTTTTTTTTGTTTTTTTTACCTAATGGTTTGGACTTTCTGATCATATGCTTTCGTTAATGTTGTTGTTTAATCTTGTCTTTTTCATTGGGATTTTAGTAAAAAACAATGAATATGGAGATATTTTATTCAGCGATTTTAATAATGTGAATGCAAATTTTGGTAGATTTGAATGGGATGTGACATGTCACTGAGTATGCCATCGCTTGAATAAGGCCTTGCATTGGTATGTTAGGCTAAGAACGAGGAATAATGTCAAAAGAAAGATTAATATTTTTGTGTCTTTCTATGTAGATTATTATTGAATTTTACTTTAATTGTAATTATATAAATAATATCAATTTTAGTTCTAGCATTATTTGAGATAGAGCAGTAATAATTAGAATAAACTATTGCCATATATCAAATTATTAAAAAATTGTAATGTAATTTCTAGATTCTGAAAATGACAAAAATATTCTTAATAATAATAATAATAAAAGACCCACGACAGCTGCCATTGGTCTTCACACAAGACTCATGCCGTTGCAGTAGGTCACAAGACCCACGCCACAGACCCAAAGCCACGGTAGTTTTTTTTTTTTTATTATTAATTTTTATTAAAAAAAAATATAGGAGTATTTTTGCCGTTTTGCAGAAAAAAAAGGGGTACATCCTTTATTTCCCATGATTCTAGATAATATATGCAGTAATATTGTGGATGAAGAACAATTGTTTTCCAATTAATGAAATTATTATAATTAATAGTTTCATTTATGTTCTAATTTACTAGATTATATTCTATAAACTCATAGTCAGTGACAGAGAAAGAAAAATTTTCTAATTCTTTTCAGGCATCATATTAAAAGATAATACAAGTTACAAGTTTGATCATCGATCAAACATATATGCATATATTATATATTTATATACAAAGACGAAACTAGGAACTTAAAGGAGTCAAACAACTCAAACTACATTGATTATTTTTTGAAGGGGGCATCATAATAAGGTTTAAAAAAAGAATCCAAATATGCTAAAAATTATTTAATAATAATTTTTTTTTTTTTTTTTTTTGGATGAGGGGGCTAGAGATGGCCCATGACTGCTCTGAGTATTCCCTTAAATCTGTCCCTGATTATACATGTATAATATCAATGGGTGATACAAAAATGGCCGGAGATAATTTAATTTCTTCAAATAAGATGGCCTTAACCTAATGTTTATGCTTGTTAGTGTGTTTTAATTAAGGTGTGTTTTATGTTTTTAGTTTGAAAATGTGTTTTGACGAAATATAACGATGAGAACTGTTTTTAGAAGTGTTTTCTTGTAGGGTCTATTTGAAAAAATGTTTTCTATAGAGTACATGCAGAGACAGATGGAGGGGAGGGGGGGCATGGCCCCTACCAAAAATAAAAAATATTAAAAATATAAGGTAAAAAATAAAAATTTAACCTAGTGGTTCCTACCAAAAAAATTTTTTGGCCACTGGTCTTTACCCATAAAAACTTTTGGCTCCGTCCCTGAGTACATGTACTTCTACTTATTTTGAAAAATTTAAACAAAAGCCTTATTTGTAATATATATATATACATATATATAGAGAGAGAGTAACAGTGTAACCAGCCTCAATGGAGGAAATGGATGATTGCGTGGCCACTTTGACCATAACATGGTGGTTGTGCAAACAGTACCCCACTACATCAGGCTTGGGGTGGTCGACGGCCACCCCTCAGCCCTCATCCACTGCATGGTCATCTTATTATTATTTTTTTAAATAATAAATTAGCTCTTAATTCTGTAAAGTTAAAATATTTATTTTGTAAAAATATCATTACGTAAGAAAGAAAGAAAAGAATACATATTTATATATATATAAAAAAAAATGTTCTATGTTTTGAAGAGATCGAGTCATATATTTTGAAGAATTTGTTAACGTATTTAATTTTTTTTTAAAAAGTAAAAAAAAAAAAAAAAAAAAAAAAAAAAAAAAAAAAAACAAAGATTTCGACAAAAAAGAACTCCTTTGAATTTTTGTGACATTTTCATTTTCTTCTTATGTTTTCTATCTCATGACAGGTATACTAAGAGGACAATATAGACGGATGACCACATGTATCACGTGGTTCAAAACTTCAAATAACAAAATAATATAATATGATTTACCACATGAATCGCATGGCTTTTGTGATATTCTATTCGGCTTGACCAGGACTTCTCTCGCTTTGTTTCGCGATGGGCCTCTAATTATTTATTCGGTCAAAATCTTGAATATGGGCTTAGAGCACTTACAGTGAGCCCGTCAAAATTTGCTAATATCACTTTTGTTATTTTAGTTATTTAGTTTTTAAAAGTTATAAATATCAAACTCTCTATTTTAAAATAAATACTATTTTTTATTAACTTTTCAACCAACCTATTTTTTTCGGACTGTTCTAGAATTCATAGCTCCCTTTCCTTTTTCTTCTCTTCTCTTATGCACACTTCTATTATTTTCTTCTTCTTTCTCTTCTTTCCTTCTTTCTCTAATTCGATTCCTCTTTCTTCTTCGCTCTCGACACCGAGAGACAGTGAGATAGTGAACAAGAGAGAGAGAGAGATTGAGATCAAGGGAGAGAGCACACCGGGAGAGATCAGACCCGGGAGATCGGGAGATAGAACCGGAGAAGATTCGACCGTCCAGAGGCGCCGATTTTTGGTGGGTTCCATGGATTGTAGCCAGAGGAGCAGGAAGCATGACGATCGATGGCCTGTGGAGTGATTTCCGGCGAAATCGCTCTGCAACCTGTGACCAATCGGAGCCCATTTTTTCGGTGAAAATCGTGGCAATTCCAATGGGTTTCCGATAGGTGTTTTCCAATGAGTTGAGATATGACTTTTGGTGATATTTCTGATTGTATCTTCCCTGTGATTTCCGATTGTGTGTCTCCCTTGTAATATTTTTGGTGTTGATCTTCTGCTCATCAACGACCTTCCCCACGAAAATGGAATAAACAAATGCAAAATAACAACAGACAATCGACTTTGCCCTCGTTTGGGTTTCTGACGATCATCAATTTTACTGTAGAGGCGACAAGCTCGTTGGAGACGAGATTTTGAGTAAAATCGTCTGATTTTGGTGATTTTGTCTGTTTGACAACTTCACTAGGAATGCTCTTACCTGCCGAGTTTTGTACTTGGAAACGTTGTCGAGCCATCCATGCCTTGATGGACTCATGTTAAATATAAGGGTTAAATATATTTTTGCTTCTTGTGATTTAAAGGTTTTATTTTTGTTTTTGTGTTTTATTTGTATCATAAATGGTATTTTGTTTATCTATTTTTAGTCATAAACTAGATATCTATGATACGAAATAAAGCACCGAAAATAAAAAATAAAGTCTTCATAAACTAGGTATCAATGATACGAAATAAAGCACTGAAAGGAAAAAATAAAGTCTTTGAACGACAGGGGTCAAAGATATTTAACTCTAAATGTAAAATTTGATCTTTGTACTATAGTCTTTCAGGTTAACACTAATCTTATTAAGAATGAGTTAAGAGTTTAGATAGACTATATGGAGTACATTATAATATGTTCACTCGGTTATCATGTATTTTATATTCAAGGGCAGAACGAGCATTTTAAATTTGTAGAGGGAGTAAAACTAAAATAAAAAATAAAAAATTGGGAGGTAAAATTATAAATTTTTAAGGATTATAAAGTATTTTAAAAAAAAAAAATTGAGAAAAACATAGTAGCTTAGGGGGCCCACCATGTAGCTTCGCCCCTGCTTATATCTAAACTGCATTCGCATGATTTATAAATTGAATGAACATTATTGCATATTATTACTTATGTATTTAATGGTATTTTTATACAAACTAAGTTCACAAACATGATATTATGATAACATGTAATACTTGTGTATTTTACTTATTAAGTCGTGGACTTACATTTTATCTTTTTCATCTGTGAAACATTCTTATTTTATAGTTGTTGGTTCTTTTGATGATGGATGAGAATCCGTATAGGAGGCTAACTTTGGGCAAGCTCTCTAGATTGATCTTTGAGGATCTAGATCTGCACTTGAAATCGGAATTGTGGCATGATCTCGATAACCCTCTTCATGACTCACGCTTGGGTTTTCTTTAGGATATTATCAGATTTATTGTGACCCTTTGGTGATGCGAGACTCTCCATTAGGATTCAAATTATTTTAGGAGATTTAGCTTTAGTTTGTAATAATTATATTTGACTTGGTGACCGGTCTGATACCAAGACTTTTGATGCTTATCTTTGTGTTACGATGCTTTTTTAGTTGTTCTGGTATTGTTATTATTGTTGATATGATATTAGTTATCTTGATATACTAAAAATGTCTTCCGTTGTATGCTCTCTGATAATAGCTCATAATACCTTGTTCCTATTCTTTGGGAGAATTCAACGGGGAAGCGTACATGAGAAATAAATACCAATTAATTAATTATTGGGGCATTACAAAAAATTCTCAAGTTTGGATTTTTCAAGCAAGGCATTTAATTTATCCAATTTTGCAAGCAAATTTTTTTTTTCATCTTCATTAAGCTTTTTAAAGGACCTTTTATTGAATTTCTTCAACTTAGTGGATTCTTCAAAAAGCTTATCATAGGCAACCGACAATTCATTTTCATTATCAGAATCATCTTGGGATGACTCATCAGTGTCAGGTGTGACATCCACACTAGACTCATGATTACTTCCAAATGGAAGCTGTAAAGTCTGAGTATTTTGAGAAATGATACATGCATTACAAGTGCACTACAAGTGCACAACTCCAAGGCACAATGGGGTAGGGCCCACACATGTGGGTCCCTCCCAATGTGCCTTGGAGTTGTGCACTTGTTGTAATTCTATCATTTTCGAAATATTTTATACTCTCATCATAACAATCATCAAAATCCTTAGAATTTGACTAATCACTAGGGGTTAAAATTCATGGCCTTACCCTTGGATTTCTTGTATTTCGGACACTAAGCCCAAATATGACCAAACTTTGAACACTCAATGCACTTGATGCCTTCAGAGTTCTTGTCTTTCTTGCCCTTGTCCTTCTTACATTGGGATGCTCCATTAAAGTCACACTTGGATTATTCAGCCACCTTGGAAGACTTATTCCTATTGTTTCCTTTCCTAGGTCTAAAAAGGTTTCTAAATCTCTTAGCAATCAAAGCCAAGTCCTGATCATTCAATGAATCCTCATTGGAGGAGTCACCAGTCTCTTGCCTCATAGTTTTTAAGGCAATGGACTTGTTTTAATTTCTTGGGTTGAGGCAAATTCAACCCGCAGGGTTGAAGAGAACCTACAAGCTCTTATATCCTAACCTTCTCAAAGTCCTTGTTTTCTTCATTAACTGTGACCCTAAGTCTAAACTGTTCAGGCAAATACTTCATGAATTTTTTCACTATCCTATCACTACAAAAAATAAACTCATTAGCGGCGACATTTTGTTGCCGCTAATGAGTACTTTGTCGCCGCTATTGATCAATACCGACGACATGTGGCCGCTAATGAGATGGTCACTAAAAGTCGGACGCTAATAATAAATAGCGGCGACATCAAAGAGTCGCCGGTAATAATATATAAATAGCGGCGACATTTATCGTCGCTAATAATATTTATGTGGTTGCTAAAAACTTTAAAACTTGGCCCGTATGTCGCCGCTAATGTTCCATCATTAGCGGCGACATACGGGTCGCCGCTAATGCTC
Source organism: Alnus glutinosa (assembly GCF_958979055.1). NCBI lineage: Eukaryota > Viridiplantae > Streptophyta > Magnoliopsida > Fagales > Betulaceae > Alnus > Alnus glutinosa. The sequence goes on from NC_084890.1 coordinate 13,925,142, forward strand.
TATCATTAGCGGCGACTTATGGGTCGCCGCTAATGATATTAAAAAAATTAATAAATAAAATAAAACATTATTAGCGGCGACATACAAGTCGCCACTAATACTCTATTATTAGCGGCGACATCAAAGTGGCCGCTAATCCTTTACCATTAGCGGCGACATAAGGGTCGCCGCTAATGACATTAAAAAAATTAATTTTTTTTATATATATATATATATATATATATATAGTAAAAAACAAATCCCAAAGATTAAAAAATAAAAAAAAAATCCGAAAAAACTAATTATAGTTTTTTGGGACTTATTTTTTTTAATATTATTTTTTAAAAAATATATTCAGCAAAAAAGAAGATAATTTTAAAGAATATATTCCACAAAAAATGAATTCATATGATTGAACATTTGAATTCATTATTTTTGGCAATTAGATTCCATAAACAGGAACTAATATAAGCAATAAAAATGAGAAGAAAAAAAAATTATACAAACCAAACAATAATCTAGCAAGTTAGAAAACCATCCACCCAAAGGGCTTACAGCATTAGAAAAAAAAACAAAACAGGAAAAACACAAGCCCTCACACATTTATCCCTCAACAAACAAAGCAGAAAACTGCAACAAAATAACAGCAATCTGCATCAGCCATGTTTTCCTCCTTTCTCTTCTCCAAGAACCAGTGAAGTGAAGCTCTTCTTGCAATCATTTGAATTATCAAATAAGGTTAAGAAAAATGTCCAGTGCCATTCTGTAGAGAAAAAAACTAAACAAATTGCATTTAGTGGATGTGAGAGCATAAGCATACATGCATCCCATTCATGAAACCAGGACTTATGGACCCAAACTGGAAGGAGGATGCCTTAGACGCATCTCCAGGGGCTGATCCATAGAAACCATTAAAAGCATATCATTAGTTATATTATTCTACTACAGCAAGTCAATGTCAAGATCAATAGTCTCCCATGCATATTATAACAAAATTCTTATAATTCATGCATAGTGGAACTATATCCAAAGCTTCTAGTCATACCCTTTATAGGTGTTCTGGGAGCTGCCAAGTCAGAGCTCATGGAGGCAAGTTGAGAAGTTGGAACCTTCGGAACAGTTCTGTTGCTTCTCTGAGGAGCCGACGACTAAGCTGGCTTGGCAGCTGGGCTTGTAACCGGCATATCAGATGCTCCTACCACACACCATTAAAAAAAATATGAAAAAACAAGCAAACAAAAAATATTTTACAAAACCCATTCGGTTTACCAAAAAAAATCCTCCAAATTTTTTCAAAGACCCACTCGGTTTCTCCACCGAAAACCAAATCCATCAAGTGAAAAATCAAAATCTGAGAATTTCATAATATCTACCAACCCAACCCCATTAAATTTTTTTACCCGAAAACCCTCAAGAACCCAAATTATTTTCCCATACCAATACGTTTTTCTCAGAGATTTTCTACCAAAAAATTTGGTACCCATCAACCCGAAATTAAAATCTTAGAAGCTCCTTACCCAAAAATCGGATCCCCCTTGTTTGGGCTATGGGAAAACGCCGAAAAAACCCCTCTTTGGCGTCGCCGGCGTCGGCTGTGACCCGCCGGTGTCGGCGTCCTCCCTTGCGGTGGCCGACCCACCATAAACTTCTCCCTCTCCCTCTCTGATCTCCCTCTCCTCCTCCCATCCCCCTCTTCCTCTCCCCATCACTCAATCTCCCTCTCTAGGCCTCTCAGAAAAAAGAAGAAAAAGTAACGAACAAAGAAGAAAGAAAAAGAAAATGAGGAAAAAAGCAAAAGAAAGAGATAAACAAAAAGGAGAAGACTTCGAAAATTTTGACCAAAAAAAAACGGGGGAGGGGGGGTGTGGCGCGCGGGACACGAAAATTTTCGTGTCCCGCGCCTCTTTGCCAAAAAGAGTCAAAAGACTCTAATTGAGTATAAAAATTACATAAAAATTAATTAAAACTAATTTTTTTTTTCCTATATGACAAAAATTCTGTTAATAATTTTCTTAAAAAAAATTACAAAAAGAGTGATTTTCTAAAATGATTAAATCTAATATTTTTTTTTTAAAAAATGAGTTCATATTTTTATTTTGAGAAAAGATTAAAAAAAAAGTTGAATAAAATTTTAATCAACTGAGATAATTCTCAAATTAAAAAATCAAATTTAAGTTTTTTATTTTTGTGAAAAGTATACATAACCCTCTCAAACTACCACCTTATTGTCAATGTCTCCCCAAACTGCTAATTGTATCAATGTCCCCCCCCCTAAACTACCAAAAACTGTCTGTCCCCCTAATGATAAAAATACCCTTCATAAAATTATTAAAATAAAATAAAAAACTAAAAAAATATTTTAAAAAATATAAAATAATAAAAATTTGTACCAAAAAAAAAATTAAAAATTAAAAACTGGTTTTTCTTTTCTTTTTTTTTTTTCGTTTTTTTTTTTTTTAAAAAAAAAGCTTTCTTTTTTGTTTTGTTTTTTTAATTTAATAAAAAACTGGTTTTTCCTTTTTCTTTTTAGTTTTTTTTTTTTTAAAAAAAAATTGTTTTTTATATTTTTCAGCTATTTTTTAGTTTTTTTTTTTTTTTAAAAAAAAAAAAAAACTTTCTTTTTCGTTTTTTATTTAATTTGTTTTTTAAAAAATAATTTTTTAGTTTTTTTTTTTTTTTTTTCGAATTTATAAGGACATTTTTGTCTTATTCAAAAAAATTTAAGGTTATTTTTGTCTTTTTGTTGGTATTAGGGGGACGGTGACATTTTTTAGTAGTTTGAGGTGGACAATTGACACAATTGGTAGTTTTTTTTTTTTTTTTTTTTTTTTTTTTTTTTTTGGGGGGGGGGGGGGGGTGTACATTAACAATTGAGTGGTAGATCATCCGATCGATCATAATAGATAAAAAAAAAATCCGATCAATCATGATAGATCAATAAGATTGATAGATCATCCGATCAATCATGGTAAATCATCCAATCGATAATGATAGATCAACATGATCGTTAGATCATCCGATCAATCATGGTAAATTATCCAATCGATAATGATAGATCAACATGATCGTTAGATCATCCAATCGATCGTGATAGATCAATAGGATCGATAGATCATCCGATCAATCATGATAGATCAATAGAATCGATAGATCATTCGATCAATCATGGTAGATCATCCGATCGATCATGATAGATCAATAGGATCGATAGATCATCAGATCAATCGTGGTAGATCATCCGATCGATCATGATAAATCATCCGATCGATCACGATAAATCATCTTATCAATCATGATAGATCATCTGACCGTTCATGATAAATCATCCGATCAATCATGATAGATCAATAGGATCGATAGATCTTCCGATCAATCATGATAGATCATCCGACCAATCATGGTAGATCATCCGACCAATCTTGACAGATCATCCGACCAATCATGGTAGATCATCCGATCAATCATGGTAGATCATCCAATCAATCATGGTAGATCATCCGATCGATCATGATAAATTATCCGATCAATCATGATAGATCAATAAGATCGATAGATATTCCAATCAATCATGGTAGATCATCCGATCGATCATGATAGATCAATAGGATCGATAGATCATCAGATCAATCGTGGTAGATCATCCGATCGATCATGATAAATCATCCGATCGATCACGATAAATCATCTTATCAATCATGATAGATCATCTGACCGTTCATGATAAATCATCCGATCAATCATGATAGATCAATAGGATCGATAGATCTTCCGATCAATCATGATAGATCATCCGACCAATCATGGTAGATCATCCGACCAATCTTGACAGATCATCCGACCAATCATGGTAGATCATCCGATCAATCATGGTAGATCATCCAATCAATCATGGTAGATCATCCGATCGATCATGATAAATTATCCGATCAATCATGATAGATCAATAAGATCGATAGATATTCCAATCAATCATGGTAGATCATCCGATCGATCATGATAGATCAATAGGATCGATAGATAATCCGATCGATCGTGATCGATCAATAGGATCGTTAGATCATCCGATCGATCGGGATCGTTAGATCATCCGATCGATCGGGATCGATCAATAGGATCGTTAGATCATCCGATTGATCGTGATCGATCAATAGGATCGATAGATCATTCGATCGATTGTGATAATATTGATCCTATCCGATCGACCGTGATAGATCAATATGATCGATAGATAATCTGATCGATCAATAGGATCGTTAGATCATCTGATCGATCAATAGGATCGATAGATCATCCAATCGATCGTGATCGATCCATAGGATCGATAGATCATCCAATCGATCGTGATAGTATCGATCATATCCGATCAATCGTGATAGATCATCCGATCGGTCGTGATCAATCAATATGATTGATAGATCATCCAATCGATCGTGATCGATCAATAGGATCGATAGATCATTCGATCGATCGTGATCGATCAACATAATCGATAGACCATCCGATCGATCATAGTGCATTAATTAGTCTGATCAATCGTGATAGAGTTCGATCAATCGTACTTGACATATTGAAAGTTTGATCAAACGTGCGATTGATCCTAATAAGTACTAGTCCAATCGATCATGACAGGATCAAATGATCGATCAAACTTGACACAAGTAAATGTTTGATCAAATATCTAATTCATCATAGTGCATCGGTCCGATCTATTGTGACAGGAACATCCGATCAATCAAACTTGACACAGTTATAGGTTCGATCTAACGTGTGATCGATCATGACATGATCATAGGATCAATAGAATTATCCAATCGATCCTAGTGTATTACTCCGGTCGAAAAAACCAATTTTTCGTAAAAAAGAAACTAAAAATTTATTTTTTAAAAACAAATTAAAAAATTAAAGAAAAATGAAAAAAACTAGTTTTCTATTAAAAACATAATATAATTTTTAATAATTAGTAACGTGGACAATTTTGAATGTTACTAAATTAGTAACGTGCATATATTTCCACAAATGCCAATTAAAACTTTAATTGTTGATATTTGTTTTTTCGTTAACTATTAGCGACGACAAAAATGTCGCCGCTAATAGTAGATTATTAGCGGTGACTTTCAAAAGTGGCCGCTAATGTGGCATTATTAGTGGCGACATTTGGGTCGCCGGTAATATATTTCCACAAATTCAAATTAAAACTTTAATTGTTAATATTTGTTTTTTCGTTACTTATTAGCGGCGACAAAAATGTTGCCACTAATAGTAGATTATTAGCGGCGACTATCAATAGTGGCCGCTAATGTGGAATTATTAGCGGCGACATTTGGGTCGCCGCTAATAATACACAAATTAAAATTAAAATTGTTATTTTCTTTTTGTTGATTATTAGCGGCGACAATAACGTCGCTGCTAAAAGTATATTATTAGCGGCGACTTTGTGTTGTTGCCGCTAATGAGACATTATTAGCGGCGACTTTAGGTCGCCGCTAATGTCTTCATTATTAGCAGCGACCCCTGTCGCCGCTAATATTTTCTCGTACTAGCCCGCGAAGACTAAAAAAATCCCGCCAAGTTATTAGCAGCGACATATTAACGTCGACTCAAAAGTCGGCGCTAATATTAATTTTTATTATTATTATTGTTTACTATTAGCGGCGACACAAATGTCGCCGCTAATATGAGATTATTAGCGGCGACTTATACATGTCGCCGCTAATAATCAACTATTAGCGGTGACATTTGAGTCGCCGCTAAAAAGTTGGACGCTAATGAAGCAAATTCTTGTAGTGTATGTTCAAGAATTTTCTCCTACAGGTTGAAACTCAAGTTCACAATGTTATTCAATTTGGCATAGAACTCAAAAGTCTGATCTGAATTTTAGAGTGTTTTTTTAACAATTTGGTCTCTTCATGAGTGACTTCAACTATATACCATGTCTCATTAGCAATTTCACGCATAGATATTTGTTTGAATTCGTTTTTTTGAAACCACCATGAGTATGGCATGCAATCTCTTACTATAGGGGTGTAAACGAGTTGGGCTACTCGTAAGCTTACTCAAGATCGGCTCGAATAAACTCAATTCGTGCTCGAATCGATTATTAAATGAGCTACTTGTGAACACAGAATTATGCTTGATTATTAAGTGATACAAACTCATATAAACTCGGTTCGACTCGATTAAAGCTCGTGAACCCGCTCGTATAAGGATCGACTCGTGTGTGTGTATATATATATAATTTATATATTTAATTTGTTAATATATAACTTATTTTTATAATATAGTATATTAATAAACAATATACTATATGTAAGCATAAATTAAGTAACAAATAACAATAGTCATTGGTCAGTATATATTAATTGGTTATATGTATATAAAATAGTAAAAGTGAATAATATCAATACTTAATTGTTAGTCATATGATATAATGACAATCCAGATACTTAATCATATTATTCATGTAATATAATAGAATTATAGGACTATATGATCATATAATAATATAACATTGTGGTATATTACATGTAATCACTTTATTATATATTATAAATAATATCATTAGATATTTAAAATTCATTACATCATTTTTTTTTGTAAGTTATATAGTTTATTAAACATATAATATAAATATATATTGTTTATATGTTATATAATGTAATATTAATTTTTAAATGAGCTCACCCCTCTTTTTTGTATGTTAAATAAACTATATAACTTACAAAAAAATTGGGCCGAGCCGAGCTTAATTTTTAAAACTCTTCCTGAGCTCAAGCCATGCTCAAGCTCATTTAGCTGATTTGAGCTTAATTTTTAAAATTCACCATGAGCTCGAACCCAGCTCGAGCTCGTGATAAATAAGCTCGAGCTCAGCTCAGGCTCGGGCTCGTAATAAATTTAAATGAGCCGAGCTTGCACATGCACTACTTGCTTAAGCTTGGCTTGTTTACGGCCTTGCTTGCTATTACGATTACACTCATTCAACTCATTCTTAGACCACAAGTCAATATTAGTTGTTGGCCTAGACTGTAACGACCTACGAAAAAACGCTAGTTAGATCTGCGTTATCATCCCAAAAGGACTAGTCAATTTTGAAGCTTTTCTAAAAATTTTTATAAAGCTCAGTTTTATCTAGTAATTAGGCAATGTGAGACTTAACTCTTTTGACTTTTAAAATACTCGTAAGCGTACGAATCATATGAAATATAATGTGTATAAGTGCAAAGTCGATCTAATTCACAGGGAATTGCGTTGAGAAAATTAATTTCTATTTAAACTAATTCTATTTTAACATAGTTTCGAATTTTTGGAATTTTTTCATGCAAAATAATAAACTAAATTAAACTGATTAAGAACAATTGATAAAAATCACAATGGATATCATTTTTCAATCGAATGATTTGATGTATCCATCGGTTGAAACACATTGAATATCCAACTTTTAACAAATAATTATTCTATCAAAAGACATAAATCAATTAACTGAATTGGACCCGAACAATATTTTGATAAACATCGAAATTATATAAATAAAATAACAAGAATGTAAGTGTAATCAATGACGAGGTTTCATCTTCAACCTTAGTTAAAGATTTAGTCACTCATTACTAAATTCAACATACTAACTTTTATTAAAAACATTAATATTAAAAAAGAAAAAAAAATTACAAAGGAGAACGTTCTAGAAGAAAGCAAGTCTTGCGCCTCTTCTCAAAGAAAAATGTGAGTGTAATCAATGGCAAAATTTCATCTTCAACCTTAGTTAAAGATTTAGTCACTCAATACTAAATTCAACATACTAACTTTTATTAAAAAGAAAAGAAAAGAAAAAAAGAGTACTTACAAAGGAGAACGTGCTAGAAGAAAGCAAGTCTTGCGCCTCCTCTCAAAGGTGTTCAGTTCTTACAAGAAAAGAAAAGAAGTATATAGATACTACTAATACACTAGTGTCTCGGTGGTTCAATCCTTGAGAAAGACGTGTACGTGCAGCCCCTTTGTGCCTGGATTCGGTGCATGCTAGATAGCTTGGAGATCAAATAATGTCCATGTAAGTCGGTGCTATTCTTTCCTTAAGAAAAAATGTGTCTCTTTGCTGCCAATCCCTTGTACGTTTTCACTACTGCCAGTCTTGGCAAGAACTTGCCAGTTCACATGGAGATCGAGCTGCTGGTCCTTTTCGGTCAATTCGGTGCCTCCCTGCTATGGAAAGACCCGTGTGTTTTGGTTCAGTGCCCAGGTATGGAAATTAAGGAACGTGTAGAAGGCACACTCATGCACAGCTCTAGGTTGCGCCGCGCTCCATCAGCAAAGAAAACGTCTCTTTCTATTCGATCGGTGCTGCTAGTCTTTTTTTGGAAAGACCCGTGTGTTTTGGTTCAGTGCCTTCTGTTCAGTCTATCTTGAAGCTTGCGCTGCCTTTCCTTATGAGGAAAACCTGTATTCGGTGTTTCTCCCCTTTGAAAAGAAACCATGTCTTGGTAAAAAATATTATTCTCTCCAATGCTGCGCCGCACGAGCTCTGTAAAGACAAACTGAAAAAAAAAAAAAAAAAAAAAAAAAAAAAAAAAAAAAAAAAAAAAAAAAAAAAAAAAAAAAAAAAAAACGTTTGTGGCTCTCATCCGGTCAGCAACAGTACTCCTAGGGTTTAGGTTGTTTTCTCGCTTCTTTGTAATTTTACATAAATATCATTATTTTCTCTTAATGACCTGCAAAACATTAAAACACCAAAATTAACAAAAAAAAAAATCAGAAAATAACAAAACTAAAAGTTTAGCAAGTGCAAATTAAGGGGTCTAAATATACAATATTTGGCACTCATCATTAGCATTCATGACTATCTCTAATAAACCACGTAATCGCTCTATGTGAGCTATTTATCTCTTTCCAAATTAAGGGGTCTAAATATACAATATTTGGCACTCATCATTAGCATTCATGACTATCTCTAATAAACCACGTAATCGCTCTATGTGAGCTATTTATCTCTTTCCAATATAAGACCGGGGTGTTACAAACTCCCCCCCTAAACCCCTGACGTTCTCGTTAGGGACACGTCATGAGGTGCTCCAGTACTACATGACCTGTCGTTAATAGGTGCCTCTGATACCATTTGTAACGATTCAGGAAAAAGCGCTAGCCAGATCTGCGATATTACCCCAAAATGACTAGTCAATTTTGAAGCTTCCCAGAATCTTTTATAAAGCTTAGTTTTACCTAGTAACTAGACAATGTGGGACTTAACATTCATGACTATTTCTTATAAACCACTCACTTTATGTGAGCTATTTATCTATTCTCAATATAGGACCGGGGTGTTACATAGACCAACCTTTTTCAATAGAAATCCAAACTCGTTCACCCAATGATTAATTAAGGAATGTTCCCATGCGTACCTTCCAATAAACATAATTGCTCTAACAGATTGAGACTTCTCCACTGATAACAGGAGTCAAAGGAATTCACTTAGGAAGTTAGTACTAACAGAGTGAATCTCGCTTTGATACCAATTGAAGAACGTACAATGACCCCAAATGACACCTAGAGGGAAGGGTGAATAGGCGTTTTCCAATAATCACAATCAAATAAAAGTTCCACAACCATAATAACAATCACCAAAATCAAGTAAAACATAAAATAAATTTGACACATGGATTTTGGTGACAAAGTAGAAAGTTTTTAAGAATTCTTCAAAAGTAAAACACTCTAGGGACAGCCAACCCAAGGAAACTTATTCATTATAGGAGAAACAATTACAATCAGTCTATACATACAAAATCTTTGAAGAAAAGAACCAGGCTTATACCCAACAAACGACCAATTTTTCTTCTACTGCAATAGCTCCAGAGCTCTATCATTTCTTCTATAGAATTTCCTTTACAAGTTGAGACTCCAATACCTAAAGGTTGTATGATTTAATTACAATTAACAAGAGGTTTGAGTTTCAATTTATGCTTGGGAAGGTTTGGTATCTCTCCATGAACAAAAAACATGTGCCATATTCATAAAAAAAAATGTGCCTCCATACCCTATATATGAAATTTGTGGTTCAATGGTCTTATATAGATGTGGAGAGCTGAGGTTTAATGAGTAATTTGGTTAAGAAATTAAAAAAGGTACATTTGTTTCGATTGAATGGGAATTAGTCTCGGTCAATCGAGAATTAGGGTTTCACAAAGATTGCATTGCGGCGATTGAATGAGGTTCGATCAAGGGTCTCGGTTTTGACTTCATGAACATCTCTATTGAATGAGGTTCGATCAAGAATGCAATCAAGGCATTCTTTAAAACACCATGGCTCAACATCGATTGGTCCAATTGGGAGAAGCTGTAGGTATTATTGCCGGTCAATCTATTAGAGAACCGGGAACTCAACTAGCCGAACGAGCTTTAATCGTGATTGTGATTTGGGCATTCTGTGAGACTTGTGAAACATTGTGTTCAGTTGCCACTACAAAAATTAATGGTTTTAGTAACCTGGGTTCACTAACGTGCAAAAGCCTTTTACACGTTAGTAAACTATAGTAACCTGAAGTCAGTGGCGTTATATTCACGTTCCTAATCCCATAGTTAGTAAAATAATTTTAGTAACGTCCAAATAGACATCACGTTAGTAAATACTTACGCATAAAAAATTCACGTTAGTAAATATATAGTAACGTGCGAATAAGACGCCAGTAAACGTAGTAATAATTTATGTAAAGGTTGTGAGTATAGTAACGTGACATTTATCACGTTACTGAGTACAGTAACGTGGTAAATATCACGTTACTATACTCTAGATATGACGTCTTACTATATTAGTAACACGCAATTTGAACGTTACTATATTGTAGTGACGTGAAAACCTTAATCAGGCTACTAATATTAGTAACCTGTACCCTTACAATATTAGTAACGTGCTTTTATTTAGCACGCCACAAAATTAGAATGGGATAAAAAAAAATTTTATTTTATTTTTTAATCTCCCAAATAATTTTCTAGTGAACCTGATAAACGAATTACAATAAACATTAAAATATTCGCTACAATTCCAACTACAATCATAATAATATACACTCCCATCGATTATCAACGTCAATCACAAAAATTTATACGTTCCCATCAATTCATCAACAATTACAACATTTTACATTTAATTATAGCAATAATATACTTCCTCATTGATCATCAACGTCAATCACAACAAATAAAATCATACAACCAATAGTTGTGTTTTGATATATATGATCAAAGTTCTGCATGAAGCTGCTTTTTTCCTTGCCACAGATAAGTAAACAGCAACCAACGATTACGCAACAGCATGCTCCATATTACCTATCAATGATAAAACAAACACACTCAGCAAACAACAATACGTGTGACGTGCTATTAAGGCCAACACTTAGGATTAACGCCTAGAAAGTAAAGAAACATCATCAACATTAAAAAAATATATCACACAGAAAAATCATTAATTGTTACTTGAACCGCCGCAAACATACGAGCTAACATGAAAACGAGACGTGAAATATATGTCAAGTGCTAGGATAACCTGCAAAATACACAACGTGCCCAAATTAATGCTATATATTTGTACATGCTACACACGAACATCTATTCCAACAACAATCATAACAATATACATTATCAACGTCAATCACAACTATTAAAAATCATACAACCAATATTTGTTTTGTCATATATATGATCAAAGTATACATAAACATTATACGCAAAACACAATCAATGACTCGAAATAATATAGTTGTGCATCAGTCGGTTTCATCACCACAGATACGTGAACAACAACTAATAGTTGCGCAACAGCATTCTCTCTCTGTATATATATATATATATACACACACACATGATAAAAGAAACACACTTAGTAAATAACAATACAATAGCATCATATTAGGTCCAACACTTAGGAGAAACGCGTGAAAAGATAAGAAGTATCATCAACATTAAAAGAAATAACTCCACACAAACAAGTCTTTAATTATTACCTGAATTGCCGCAAACAGACTATCTAACATTCAAGCGAGACGTGGAATATTCGTCAAGTGCTATGGTAACCTGCGAAATACACAACGTACCAAAATTAATGCTATATACATGATGCACATGAACATGAATTGGTTTTAATTATTTTAAAATGAGTACTATATTTTTAACCTAATGCACACTTTAATCATTATCATATGTATTAATGATTCACTAATTCGTTAGCAATTACCAATAAATGTAAAAATAAATAATAGGAAATTAGTCAAGTTTTATTGAATAACATACGCTAAGATTGGCTCTAAGTCCGTTCGGACGTGGTCAAATTCATCACTTGGATCTTGATTGCTATTTCTGGTTAATAGCACCGGCTCGCACTCGTAGGTGTCTAGTGAATCATGAGACCCTTCACTCTAACCAACGTCGTAGACGTTCCTGGGTTTAGTCCGCACAACACAAGCCCAACCTGGGTTTCTCTCATCTCCAACATAAAATACTTGGTCAACTTGTGAAGTTAGTACATATGGGTCATCAGTCACCAGGTCTCCCCTGTGAACAAGGCGATTGAAGCTGACAAGTTCCATGCCGTACTCATCCACCTTATATCTCCTGTCTCTCGTGGTGTCCGCCCAATCACACTTGAACATGACGTACTTAGTCCTATCGTAATACTCGACCTCAATTATATCTGTTAACTTCCCGTAGTACGTCAAGCCATCAACGGTAGGCACGCACACGCCACTGTTCTGTGTTCTCTTCCCCACATCATGTGCAACAGTGCGAAACATTTTGCCGTTAACCACGTATCTGTTGAACCTACTTGCTATCTCCTTCGGGCCCCTACAATGCATAACCAGCTTCTCGCCCATCTCCTCCCTACGTTTAGAGTCCAATTGATCGACCTACGAGCACAATTAAGTAAAATGAAAAATAAAAAAGTTAAATAGTTCGGTTAGTTTATGTGAACCAAAAGCTGAACATGTAATAGCTAAGCACTACAAACATTAAACTTACGTAGTCACGGTACCAATCACAAAACTGCTGATGATGTTGGGCTTCCAATTGATCGTCCGTAGTTCGCCCCCTACCGCATGATCGCCTTAGCGTATCCATGTGCACCCTACAATTCAAAATTGTTGGGTCATTATCTATTATTCACAAGTCCACTTTATAAAATCTAACACATCCTAAATTTGTTTTAGCTTCCGTCCTCAGTTGAAGAAACTCGTCAGAATTGAGAATAATATATCGGTGAATCTGGCTCAACTGAAGACGGTTAAGGCTGACTCTTGTTCTTGCCCCCTTTGGACCATTTGGATTCCGTTGGGGTCTGTTGTGGAAGGTTGGTGCGTTACCTAGATATCGCGAGCAGAACGTTACCAACTCAGTTGCTATGTAACCCTCTGCAATGCAACCCTCCGGAGCTGCCTTATTGCGCACAGTAGACTTGAACCTCCCGAGGCTCCTACATATGAATATTAGTTGCTCACGTCAATTAGTTATTATGTTATAAAACTCATACCAATCTAAATTAATAAATATACGTACATAAATTTTACCTTTCTACCGGATACATCCACCTATATTGTACGGGGCCGCCGAGTCGGCACTCACGAACAAGGTGCACAACCAAATGAACCATGCTAGTAAAAAAACCAGGGGGGAATACTTGTTCCATCTTGCACAAAGTGGCACAGACGCTACCCTCTAACCGATCCATGTCCTCTTGGGTTAAGTTTGTTGAGCAGAGGTCCCTGAAAAATGCGGACAGCTCAACAAGAGGTCTAACCACATTATCTGGCAGTGAGCGGCGCAATGCAATAGGGAGAAGCACTTGCATTATTACGTGGTTGTCATGGCTCTTCAGGCCCGATATCGTACGTTCCTTGAGGCGTACACATCGAGAAACATTTGATGCATATCCGTTAGGTACCTTTACATTTTTTTATCACCTTCAGAAAATTTATTTTATCTTCGTCTGACATTGTGTAACAAGCTGCAGGCAAATAGGTTTGACCATCCTCACCTGTGAACGGATGCAATTGAGGCCTGAAATTCATTTCTTGCAAGTCTTTGCGGGCTGCGTAATCATCTTTTGTTTTTCCTTTGATGTCGAGAATTGTACCAAGTATGTTGTCCGTCACATATTTCTCTATGTGCATGACATCAAAGTTGTGCAGCAATAAATTATTTTTCCAGTACGGCAATCTAAAGAAAATACTTTTCTTTTTCCAAATGACATTCTCAGTTGCATCTTCTGCCGCTCGTCTCTTCTTCCGCTTCTTCTCTCTTTTCTTGCCCGCGCTTTCATCCCCAAATATCATCCCCTCCAATTGTCTCAGGATGTCATCACCACTTTGCACGTGGGGTGCACTTTCTTGTTCTTGGTTGCCGTCAAATGCCCTCTTGTTCCGTCTCCAAAGATGATCCATTGGCAAGTATCTTCTGTGTCCCATATAACAAAATTTTTTCCCTTGTTTTAACCGTCTAGACCATGTTGAATGCATACAGACAGGGCATGCCTTCTCACCCCTGTTGGGCCACCCGGACAGATCTGCATATGCTGGGAAATCATTAATCGTCCACATCAACTGCACCCGCATCTGAAGATTCTGTTTATTTAAGGCATCATATGTGCGCACCCCTACGTTCCATAATTTCTGTAGCTCTTCAATCAATGGCTGGAGGTACACATCTATATCCATGCCAGGTGAACTTGGTCCTGGAATAATCAGCGATAGTATGAATGACGTTTGTTTCATGCACATCCAAGGAGGCAAATTGTATGGAAGAAGCATGACTGGCCAAGTACTGTGAGAGGTGCTCATGTTCCCGAACGGATTAAAGCCGTCCGAGGTCAGACCAAGCCTAACATTCCTACTGTCGGCTGAAAATTCTGGATGTAGGATGTCGAACGACTTCCATGCCTCGCCATCGGCCGGATGCCTCAACACACCGTCCTTTGTACGGTCTTCCTCATGCCATCTCATATGGGGTGCAGTATGTTCCGACATAAAAAGCCTCTGTAGGCGTAGAATGAGTGGAAACCACCGCAACACTTTCATCGGACGTTTCTTTCTCGACGATGTGGGTTGACCATCCTCGTCCAAATAAATTTCATCCTTCCACCTAGATTCTCCACAAACGGTGCATGACTCTAGTTCCTGGTTAGCCTTCCAAAATAACATACAATCGTTACGGCACGCAGGGATCTTCTCATACCCGAGCTCCATGTCACTGAGATATTTTTTTGCCTCGTACGTATTAGCTGGCAAAGCGTCATCACATGCAGGCAGCAACTGATTGATGACCTGAAGGAATTCCGAGAAAATATTGTTGCTCAGTCCGCCCATGCACTTCAAGTTGTACAAGTGTACTGTAGCACTCAGTTTGCTATGTTTAGTACCCCCATGAAGTGGCTTCTCCGCCTTTTTTAGCAGGTCATAGTACTTCTGAGCGCCACTTTCAGCTGGTTCTTCTGTAACATTTTCCACACCCACCTGATCAACACACTGTGGCTCACGATCGGGCTCCTTAACCTCATGCATGCCAAATGCATCACGCAACATTGTTTGCATGTCGCCACCTTGTTCTACACTGTTGGCACTGGCAACATCTGTTGGATGAAGGTTCGAAGAAGAGGCTGCATCAGGATTATACACGGTCATCTCACCGTGCAAGAACCAATTTCTGTAACTGACCATGATTCCTCTACCCGCCGTCAGGTGCTCAAGGACGATATCGGGCGAGTGGCGACGGTTATTCTGACAGACCTTACAAGGGCAACGGATTTTACCATCAGGTGTTTTGCAGTTACGAACTGCAAATGCCACAAATGCATTACACCCATTATTGTATTCCCTCGTACCTCGAGTCTTCGTAATCCAAGATCTGTCCATCTTTTTCGATATATCCAGTACACAACAGCAACACCAACACAATGAGATATATAAATCTATCTTCAATTTAAAATAAGCTAAGGCTTAATCAATTTAGAGTTTCATTAATCAATTCATACTGATTAGTTTTTAGTTTACTATCAATTTCAAAAAAAAATTGCTATAAATTGTAGGCATATATCTTGAAAAGCTTTAGTTTAAGGCTTTTAAGGTTTCCTTAATCAATTCATACTTATTAGCTTTGTTTTTTTTCTTCTTTTGTTTTCATTTTTTTTATTAATAAAATTTGACTAACTAAAAACCAAGGTTAAACCACACTTTAGCATTAGACCTAGATCACCAAGTAAACAACTATTCAACCAAAGTATGTCAACAATACAACCAAAACTATCAACCAATGAAATTTGTATAACTCATCTACTATCAATTCAACCAAAAGCTATATATCAACAATATGAACAAGACCCAATAACCAAGTTTCTAGAAATTCACAGGAATACAATAATTGCCTAACATTCATAACATATATACTGTAAGAGTTGAAGACCAAAAGTTAAGGGTAGAAGACAATTCTGTTTCTTTCAAGACCTAATCATTGACTCAGTTTTAGCATGTTTAGCTTTTGATATCCAATGAAAACCTAAGTAAACTATTCATACACCGCACGAGCACTATCGGGGTGTGTGGGATCTAACAATTGTGCAAATATTTTATGACAATTGGGCCAATAGATATGATTATTATTACTTTATGCTTTGAAATACAAAAAAAAAAAAAAAAATAGACCCATGTACAAACACTAAATTAAAGAATAAAGGAAAAAAGGCAACTACATTATTGAAATTGTCCATTATTAAGAGAATTTGTCAAATTTACAGTAAAATGGCCCCCTCCACCATCAAAATTCTACTTACGTGCGAGTAGGAGGCCCTCTAGCTTAGCACATTTCTCTTTATTGCTGCTAAAGGCCCTTAACATGTCCAATGAAATATTACTTTTGTTCTCGACATGGATAAGGATTTTTTATAATTTTAAATTTTCAAATATATACCTTTTGTTCTAACTAAGCAAATCCATTGAAAAATTACTTTTGTACGTTCTAGATAGCTTTTAGGTCAAACTCATGTTGTACTTTATGTAAGCATTATTCAATAACTTCTTCTTTTTTTAAAAAAGAAATTAAATGAAAAAAAGAAAAATTAATGTTATCATTAGTACTATATATTATGCTTATTGTATAGTTAAACTACGAAATAGTTACTTCAAAATTTGGGGTCTCATCTCATCTCATGCAATATATCTCAAGCTTAGTGCCGAGAAACTTCCTTGCTCATATATATATATATATATTCTAAAAGCGGGAAGCATCAAGATCAAGACATTACTAATATATAGCAGCAATGTTACCAAAATCCTATATATCCCAATAAATAACCTAAGAAACATAGAGTTAATTTGGAGCAACCAGCGTGCTGCTGTTGCTCTGTTTTTCATCACACCCTTGACTAATATCCCCAAACAAATAGAAACTAACAAGATATTAAAAAAAATATCAAAATTCTAGAAAGATTTCTTAATAATCATTTACAATATTCACAAAGAAAATTTCACTAAACATAATAGGAAGTAGAAGAACACAAACTTACCTGCATAATGGTTCGGCCAGAGGGAGAGACACAGAGATGGAGGATTCTTGTAAATTGAGAGACGACAGTGAGTGATAGGGAGAGGGAGACAGTGAGCAAAAATGAAATTAAGGAACATGATCTGTTTCGCGGGATTTTATCCTGCGGGGCGTGATTGTCAAAAACATATTGTAACGTGCAAATCATTGCACGTTACTATAATATGAAATAGTCACGTGCAAATGAGTTTTACGTAAGTAATATAAACATTTGTAACGTGTAAATTGCAGTGTCTATTGTTCGTAACTGACGCAACAATTTTACACGTTACTACTTCATAATGTAGTAACATGCAATTACACGTTACTGTTATAAAACTATAGTGACGTAAAACTATTTGTTCGTCACTAATTTTATAAAATAGTAATGTGTCGCTATTTGCACGTTACTAATTTGTACAAAATTAGTCCAAAATTTTATTAAAATGTGTTATTCCTACATCACATTGTCCTATGTATCTCGGTGTAGGATTAATGTAGAAAAATCATTCTCGTTTTTTATATACATGTACATGTATCACTACAAAAAAAAGACAGTTTGGTGTCGTTTTTATTAGCGTCAGTTATTAGAAACGTCACTAAATTTAGTACTTTTCGGCGTTTAAAACACAAACGACATTATTTTACGGCGCTTTACAAAAGTGCCGTAAAATAACGTCGTTTAGTTTGTAAACGACGCTAATATAACCTTTTTAGCGTCGGTTGATTTTTGAAACGACGAGAAATTTGTACTAAAATTAATTCATGTCAGTAACCTCATCAGCCCGCGCGAAAACCCGCGCGCATATTGTAGCTTCTTCTCCCCTTTCTTTTCACACACCCACGCCAAGAAGCTTCTTCTCCCCATTCTTTTCTCCTTTTTCCTCTTCCGGTTGCTCTTTAGTTTCAATCAGTTTGGCTAAACCAAGCATAGAGTTTCAAGGAATCAAAGATTTTTTTGCAAAGGTATGAACTTCCTTCTTCTTCTTTTTTTTTTTTTTTTTTTCTTCAGAATATGGTCCGGCTCTTATTTTCTAGGGTTTGCTTCACATTGGGTATTTCTTCAGATATACTTGTTGTTTTGGGTTTTGATGTTTTGGCTATTTTATTTTTTATTTTATTTTTTCTGTTTGTTTTTGGAAGTTTAGTACGTATCTGTTTGTTTGTCAAGAAGAAGAGCAACAGAGAAAGTCTTGGAACAAAGAAAAAATGAGAGAAGGGGAAAGTTGAGAGAGATGGAGAAGAAGAAATCGAGAGTTTGGGGGAGAGGGAAACTTAGAGAAACCAAGAGAGAGGGAGAGAGACCCAGAGATCGGGGAGGAGAAAAACAGAGAGGGAGAACCGAGAGAGGACCCGAGAGTTCTGTGAGAACTGGAGATCGAGAGACCTAGGAGACCCGTGACCCGTAAGTGCTGAACCCAGACGAAACTCATCAGCCCATGAGCCAGAGAACTGCCGGAGACCCCAGTTCCGCGATTTCCGGCGGTTTGAGATCGGTTTCCGGCAGTCCATTCCGTGACTGTTCAACACGATCTCCGGCGGATTGGGGGTGCGATTTTCGGTTGTTCTGGGGAATTTTCGGTAGGTAATTTCTTATGAGTTCTTGTGTTACGGCTGATTGTGGGTTGATGGATTTTTGGAGCAAACTCGTGTGATTCCCTGCATCCTTTGTTGGGTATGGGTTTTTGGACTAAGTTTGATTATTGTTGGTTTTGATTGTTAATTGATATTGGGTGTTTTCTTGTTGAACCCGTGTAGATTTTCTTTGTATGGGTATTCCGGTGGAGTGGTGTGGAAGCTTGTGATGTTTTGCCCCTGCTTTGGTCGCACCCATGTAATCCCTTGGAAATTGCCCCTGCTTTGGTCGCACCCATGTAATCTGAAAAGAGGGAAAATAATCTATTTTCAAAGATAAACCTTTTTAGAGATAAGGCATGATCTGATGTAAAGTCGTTGTGCACTTGTGCATGCCAACGAACATTATATAATCCAAATATGTTTCAATAAAGTTGATTAATGGTGCATTTTTCAGAAATTTGGATCATCAACCATGCACATAATTTCTGCATTTTAGTTTCATCAAGTAGCTTGCTTAATTAGATGGTTGTTGGTAAATAGAACAACTAGTCAACTAAGATGGCTGAATGCATATCCATTTGACCTGAAATTTCCCTGTAGAGTAGAGAGATCGATGATGTCCAATGCCTTAAAACTGAAATACATGGAACTCAAAACTCAACAGCACAAAAATTGTTAAGTTTTTTGGGATTCAATAAATGATTTTTCCATGTCAAATACTAATTTCTATAGCAATATTAATTGGATGATCAGTATGCGTGAGATATGGGGTGATTGATATAAAATAACCTAATTAGTACTTAGTATGACACTATCTTTGCACTGTTAAATCAAGTGTAAGCACTGAAATATCAAATTCTTTAAGAACTTGATATCAGTGATTCAGTGGACAATTTTTGTGCTACATCTAGCTAGCTAGCTAGTACATTTTTCAGCTTATGAATAGTACAGTTGCTTAAAAGAAGTTTCTTTAATTTTCTTATCTGAACTGTAGATAAATCTTGGAACCATAATATTGTTAAAAGGAAACATTTCCCCTAGTACTTGAGAAATTAACCAGCTGCCAACAAGAAAAGCAGTATTAGTTAAAAAGATCCTCGTCATTGAAACACAATGGGAAAACAGGAGAAATTTTTGGCATTTTCTCATTTTCAGTTTTCTTTTTTTACCTGGCTGTTCTCGTTTCCCAATAATGGCAGCTAGTCTCTACTCAAACGAGTTAAATCATTGTACATGCATGTATTGGCGGCTGGGAGATCAGAGATGGCAATATCTTCTTGGTTCTCAATAACTAGTTGGTGAATGTTTAAGGTCTTGCTGTTTGATAACCTTTTTCTTCTTTTAACTTTCTTTTCTTCTCTTTTCTTTTTTTTTTTTTAAAAAAAGTTCAAATAATAACAAACTTTCTTTACAAAAGAAACTCCTTTCACTTTATCTCACGTCAAAATACATTTTCAATCAAAACACAAAAATGACACCTCTTAAAATAGTCTATCATATCAAATACCACCTTAACTAGTCCTTCTCCCCAAAGTTATTTGCAAAACTTTAAGAAATTGTCACTTTTAATGATCATAGGTGGAATTCATCACATTTAGCTTCTTTGTATGTGTTATTTAAGCTTACTGTTTATAGTGGCACTATTTTGCATTAGGTTTGTTTTTGGCTTCCCATGCATATATATACTTTCTTTAAACCGTTCTTTTGTTTCACATTCCATTCTATTAGACCAATATAATCCCTTCCCAGATCTTAAACGAGTGTATATCTATGAATCCTTGATGTCTTTATCTTGATTTTGTCAAATGGGCTTACAGTTATAAAAATTTATGTGTTAACATTAAACTTATTAAAGATAACATCCTTGGCAGTTCTTACTTACCTTTGCATTAAAATGCTTGACATGGTAAGCCTTTCTCTCTCCCTTGGAAATTGCCTTTTATCCTTTATTTTATTTCTAATTTTTCTTGTTCATTCATTTAACATATGTTTTTTAAACTTTATTTTCTGAGTTTATCATGTTCTACTTGTTAGAGCACTCTCAACACTTCTTACAAACATCATAGATCTTGGATTGTAGAATATTTCTAGTTCTGCAAACATGATTGATTGTTCATAGTCTTAGCTCATTAGGTATCTGTTAATATGTACTTTGGAGGTTTTGGACAGTGGTGGTACAATTTTGAATGGTAATGTTTGTGCTTAAGTTCAGTCACCAACATTGAAATTTCAATTAGAAAAAACACAATCAAACTTTTTATGAATTGCCTACCTAAAAGTAAAAGTGCACCCAACCACTCTCTCCATAACCAACTAGAGAAAATAAGAGAACAAAGCAAACACTCAAGCATAGAAGTTTCAAACAGGCCAGCAGTACACATTATTTGATATTAGTATGTTTATAATATATGTTGATTAGTAGGCTTAGTTGTTAAACAGACCCTTATTTCTCTGGCGTGGAAACACGTCTCTTTATTATATTTGTAATAATTGTATACCCACCAAATTCATATTCACTTAATTTTATTTTACAATTGTCTATATATATATATTTGCAATGCAGTGAAGACATGGACAAGAGTTGGATGAGAAAATGGAGAGGATCAAAAGAGTATATGGATGGGGTTAAGGAATTTATGATATTTTCATCTGCCAACTCCAAAACAAAAGGGTTTATCGTGTGCCCATGTAAGAAGTGTTGTTTGGGCATGACATTGCGGGAAGATGTTGTGTATGACCATTTGACATCGGGAGCAGGGATTTTAGAGGGTTACACTGAATGAATAATGCATGGGGAACAAACTAACCCTTCCGACAATAGGGATCCAATAGTCGAAGAGTCCACTGGAAGTCCCATCGATAGGATGCCAACACATGACAAGTCCAGTGGAATGCAAGCAATGCTTAGAGATGTTTTTACCATGCACAATGATCACATGACAAGTCCAGTGGGTGTCGAATCTGAAGCTGTAGTAGAGGAAGATATTGCGGACTATGATGAAAATGCAAGTAAGTTCTACGCTTTGCTCGAAGAGGACGATAAGCCACTCCATGCGAATACAAAACATAGCAAATTGGGGGCTATTATACGTCTGTACAATTTGAAGTGTATGGGTGGATGGAGTAACATGCATTTCTCATTATTGCTTGAATTTATCAATGAGTTGCTTCCAACGGATGCACATTTGCCTAATGACACATACCAAGTGAAAAAGTACCTGAAAGACTTGGGGCTTGAATATGAGAAGATCTCAGTCTGTCGCAATAATTGTATGCTATATTGGAAGGAGAACGAGAAGTTAGACAAATGTACAATATGCAATGTGTCGAGGTGGAAGGATAATACAATTGATGAAGATGATTCATCCCCAATATCAAAAAGAAAGCCGTTTAAGGTGTTGCGGTGGTTTCCTTTGATACCACAGTTGCAAAGGTTGTTTATGTCACAGCATATTGTGACACACATGAAATGGCACGCTGTTGAGCGCAAAAAAGACGGTGTACTAAGGCATCCAGCTGATGGTGAAGCATGGAAATCTTTTGATGCACGTTACCCAGACTTCGCCAAAGATCCACGCAATGTTAGGCTCGGCTTATCGTCAGATGGATTCAATCCTTTTGGAAACATGAGCACTGCTCACAGTACATGGCCAATATTGTTGGTACCGTACAACTTGCCTCCATGGATGTGCATGAAACAACCATACTTGATGTTATCCTTGATTATCCCAGGCCCAAGTTCACCTGGAAAGAATATAGATGTTTACCTACAGCCCCTCGTAGCAGAACTTAACCAATTATGGGATGTTGGGGTACAGACTTTTGATGTATCCTTAAAAAAAAAGTTTATGTTGCGTGCGGCATTGATGTGGACAATAAATGATTTACCGGTGTACGGAGATTTGTCGGGATGGAGTACAAAAGGAAAAAAGGCTTGTCCTTGTTGTATGGATTCAACACACTCTATGCGGTTAACTTATGGTAGAAAACAATGCTATATGGGTCACCGACGATGGTTACCTGAAGATCATATATGGAGAAAGAACAAGAGAGCATTCGATGGTGCGGAAGAAATGAGACATCCACCTACTGTGCCAAGTGGCGATGAGATAATGAGGCAACTACAAGGTTTTGCAGAGAGGCCAATGCCAGAGGGTGAGGGTTGGAAGAAGAGAAGTATATTCTTCACATTGCCATATTGGAAAGATAATGAATTGCGTCACAACCTTGATGTGATGCACATTGAGAAGAATGTCGTTGATAATATAATTGGCACGCTGTTGGACATTAAAGGGAAAACGAAAGACAATCATGAAGCACGCCAGGATCTACGAAAACTGGGTTTGAGACCGGGACTTCATCCTTTTACTGCAGATAACAACAAAACATATTTGCCTGCAGCGAACTTCACAATGACAAAAACAGAGAAGTATGGCTTCCTAAAGGTGATAAGTGATGTAAGAGTGCCTGATGGATATGCTTCAAATGTGTCACGTTGTGTCAAACTTAAAGAATGTAGTATCGGGGGTATGAAAAGCCATGACAGCCACATACTCATGCAACAACTCATGCCAATTGCACTTCGCGGATCCTTACCAAAGAAGGTTGTTGGTCCTTTAATAGAGTTGTGTGGATTCTTCAGAGAGATTTGTTCTAAAACACTACGCATTGAAGATCTGGACCGTCTTGAGTCTTGAATTCCTATAATATTGTGCAACTTGGAACAAATTTTTCCACCTGGATTTTTTACGATTAGTGTGCATCTCATCATACATTTAGTTCGTGAATGCAAGCTAGGTGGACCGGTGCACTACCGGTGGATGTATCCGATTGAGAGGTATTACTACAGTAAAGTAATGAAGTTTTTTTAATACACGATGCTTATTTTATTTTCAAATAGATTATGGTATTATGGTCGGTTTTTTTGTATTGTAGGAGTCTTGGTCGATTCAAATTTACCGTTCGCAACAAGGCTGCCCCGGAAGGGTCTATTGCTGAGGGTTACATTGCAAATGAATTATTGACGTTTTGTTCGCGGTATTTACTTAACATGCCAACAATCCACACAATGCCTCGAAGAAACCCAGATGATTGTGGAGGGGTGATGACTAACATTACTCTCGACAGACTCACAATGATACATGCACATCGATATATTCTATTCAACTCTGATGACTTCCTTCCATTGCGCACGTGGGTAGCATTACAACTTTTTACAAATAATAATTATACAATTGATTGTTAGGTTACTTATGGTGGATTACATATATAGGATGCACATTGAGACACTAACTCAAACAAGCAACATGAAATCGGTTAAGGAGTTGCATATGAAGCATAGAGACGAATTTTGTGATTGGTACCGGGATTACGTAAGAAAACTTTAATAATTACTAATATAGTATTGATTAATACAAAAATGCACCTTGTTAGTACGTTATACTCATTATGTTGAACATTTTCCAAATATCAGGTTGATCGATTGGACGAGACACGCAAAAATGAATTGGGTGAAAAACTTGTATGGCATTCGAAAGGGCCGATGCAATCTGCTGTTGAATTTAATCGCTATGTGGTTAATGGAATGATGTTTCGCACTATTGGACATGATAATGGAAAGAGAACTCAGAATAGTGGGGTATGTGTCACAACTGTAGACGGCTCGACATACTACGGTAAACTTGTACGCATACTCGAGGTGCAGTATTATGACGGGACTCGATATGTGCTATTCAAATGTGATTGGGCAGACATCAGAAAAGATAGGGGATACAAAGAGGATGAATATTGATTCCAACTTGTCAATTTCAAAAAGTTAACACACACGGGAGAGCGGATCATTGATGATCCGTTCGTTTTATCTTCACAAGTATCCCAAGTATATTATGTCGAGGATGAGAGACATCCAGACTGGGTCGTTGCTGTGAAGACAAAAACAAGGCATGTGTACGACGTTGGTCTAGGGGAAGGTCACGATGATGACCCTGGTAACTATAAGGAGATTGAGCCTTTCAATTTGAATGTTAATCACGATGTTGATGTCACTAATGAAAATATTGATGGTGCACGTACCGGTGTACCCGCCACCATCGTACGTTTTGAAAAGTATGTAAGATAATGTGTTGACCCATTGTCTTTTTACACTTACTGTCTATGATTATATTTTGTTGACCCATTTCTTTTTTACACTTACTGTCTATGGTTATATTCTGTTGACCTATTTCTTTTTTATACTTACTGTCTATGATTATATTGTACATATTCTATCGATGACACATTATCTTGTCTATGTAGGTAAACATGCCACCAAAGACAAGACCGAGGTTGTCGCGACTTTGTAGAGTTCCAGTAGCTAGGACACATGAGACACATGATACAGTGGAGACACAGAGTCCTAGATCGCGAACAACAAAATGAAGATGCTTATATACCAACATTCATGCAACCTCATGATGAATCTTTGTTGCCCACGAATGTAGATTTGTCTAGTGACCCTCATTTGTCGGAGCTTCTTGGTACGTCTATCCCCCCGACACGCCAATCCACTGACACGCCAGAAGCGTGTGTGCACCCGCAGACATCCACACCCTCTTCTGATGGACATGGACAACCCTCCACTCAGTCAACTCAGTTGCAGCAGCCGCAACAGTTACCCCAAGGGCAGGTCTACACAATTGGTACGTATCAGGTGTTATATTTTATTTTCATTTCTAGCATTCTCTTTGAATTTCATTTCTAGCGTTGTGCACTAATTATTTTGATGATTTATACCAAATTGCAAATAAGGACGGGGTAAGGAATGTGAGGACGGTTGGCGGTGTTTCACAAATTTGGCAAATCCCTAACGGGGAAAGGGTATTGATTAGTTATAATAACTCCTTCCAACCAACGGGCCCAGGCAGTGAAAAATTCAGCAGGATTGCGGGAAAACTTGTTAGAAGTGGAAAGTTTGTAGATATTCGGACCAAAAGTTGGAAGAAGGTCCCACTACAAAAGAAGGAAGAAATTTGGAGCGCTCTAATGGTATGAAATACATTCATAGTTATAAAGTTTAACTTCTTATTTCTAATATGTGATTCTGTATTGCATATAGAAAAAATTTTGCGTCGAGCCTGGTAAACCGCTTAAAGATATTAAAAGGGTTGCATTCATGGATTTTGGAAAAAAAAAAGGAGGGACTTCAGGCATGCCGTGAAGCAATCATTGCAGATTCAACCAGGTGAATCCCTTGAGGATGTAATGGCTACGACACCAAATCTCCACCTACTCGATGCGGAAGACATTGAGTGCTGTGTTGAAATGTGGTTGACAGAGGAGGATAAAGTAAGACAAATTCACATAGTCTACATATTTAAATTTATTTACATTTTAGTGATAGATATTAATGATGTAGGTAAGGGCGGAGAGGAACAAGAAAATTCGTAGCTTGTCAAAGTTTACTCACACCTCGGGTTCGAAGAGCTACGCCCGACTTGCCTATGAGAAGGTACATTATATTTTATGCAATTAAATAAGATTTTATTTATTTTTTCACTCTATATAGTTACACGTAATTTGGTATATGATTTAATTGTTTTTGTAGGATTATCAAGTGGACATGCCCCCTAGAGAAAAGAAATTTTTATAGATACTCACACCAAAAAGGATGGCACCCCTATGAATGATGAGGCTGCGGAAAAAATTGTAACTTTATTATATTGATGCAGTGTTTTAAATGGATTGCCATTTACGTATATTTTTTTACAGGCTTCATTAATTATTTTTTTGTTAACTTTTAACAATATGCAGGCAAAAATGAGGGAAATAGTGTCACAAGAGCCTCCAAGCGAATCAAATGTTTTTACACAAGGGTCAATACAATGGGCTCTGGACGATGCTTATGCACAAGTCATGGGCGCAGAATGCTCGGGGCGTGTACGCGGAATGGGGCTTGGGCCTACACCGGGCAAATCCAGATCATATACATCTGAGGCGTCTACATCTTCATCCAATGAAACTGAACTTCTGAGCAAGGTTAATGAATTGCAAGCTCAAATGTTGTATATGCAAACAGTGCATCAGAATCAGATAAGTGAAATGCGTAGGATGCTCCAAGCTTATATGGATAGAGTTGAGAACTCAATGGGAATGCAAGATCCTGCCACAGGATCCCCACCTGCGAGGCCTAGATCATCAGTTGGTAGTCGACCATGTATGATTGTCACATTATATACTATCCACACCATACCTATTAAAGGAAAACACTAAATAACGTGAAAGACGATGTTTTATAGGTGCACAAGAGGTGATGGAAGACGATGATGCTAATGTTGGACAACTTGGCGCATAGATGGCAGGAGAATGATCTTTGGCAAGCAATGGTCGTCCCCTACCTCTTTTGATCATTTCTCACTTTCTGTTACTATTGTATTCCCTCCTTTGTTTCGGATGAGAGAGAGAGAGCCCCTGTAGTCTGTGAGTCTGTGACTGACATCTTTGGTGGTTGCATATAAAATATATGCATGTCTATGTCTATATATATCATAATATGATCAAGTTAACAATGGCAACATTTACTCAGGACATATATATATATATATATAGAGCACATACAGTATTATAGTACTACTGGTGTCTGATGTTAACAGCAGCACCTGGCGAAAGAGAAAATATCCAAGTGAAGATGCTTTAATCTCGATCTCTTATTCTTCACTAGCTAGACACTAATAATATATCAGTGATAATGTTTTTAATTATTGTTAGCCACAAATATTATTATCAAAGGTTGTCTTCACATTATCTAGGGGAGACACCTAGCTTTACACAACCATAGAAGTTTTTTTTTTTTTCTTCTTCTGTAGTTTATCGGTTTATCCTTCCTGGTCGACATAGATATCTTAATTGAAGCTTTCTTGAGAATGTTTTAACATTATCAATCCTCTTTTTGTCAAAAGGAAAATAAGGGGTGCTCGTTTAGGGTACACTTAAATTGTAATCATTTTGTAGATGAAATTGAACTAATGTTGTTCTACCATGGTTTGTAAAAATCATGCTTTATTGATCCTCTTTACTCCATTGCATACTGGTCTGCACAAGCATATGGAGGGGCTGACAAATGATGTGGAAAGATCAAATAAAATGGTTTTCATCTTTCATTTCTTAATTTACGTGGGGTGTATTGTTCTATTTGTTCATTTATGATAATATGAATTTTACTATGGATAATTGTTGGTGTTGTTCTGAATTCTTTTATTTTCTTATCCAGGTAGATGCTGACATGCAGTGGATTGACAAAATTTGATGGAAGAAAGAATCATTTTGATATTTATTTTTGATGTTTTGTTCAAGCCTTCAAGGGTGGAGACTATATGTACTCTTAAGTTTTTTGCATCATTTTGACTAGTTGTACTTAATGTTGAATTATAATTATATGATAATTAAAATATTTATGTTATTGTCTTGACTAAATTAAGTACTTTTCATAATGTATTGCTTTGCTTTTTAAACAATCTATCTTTGCTTGTTTGTGGTTGATAAAAGCTTTAAGTAATCCTCTATATGAAAAGACCCAATACAGGTGATCAACCATTTTTAATGAAAATAGCAGATTATGGGCGGTATTTTTAACCAGTTAGCGTCGTTTTTTTTCGCGACTCATAAAAAACGCCGCTAAACTGGTAGCGGCGTTTACTCCATAAGCGCCGCTAATTAGCGGCGCTTCACCCAAAAGCGTCGCGAATTTATTTTCTCGACTGCACTTTCGCGGCATAACACAAACGTCGCGAATTAGTTAGCGACGCTTATAAAGCATTAAACGCCGCTAATTAAACGACGCCAAATTGTCTTTTTTTTGTAGTGTATGTATATATATATACTTAAGTACAATGTGCAATGTTATTAATGTATAATCCAATTATTTATACGTACGTTGTATACCGATCCTATGCACTTAGAGATTATACTTAAGGTTAAATACCTCATTGGTACCTGAGTTTTCATCTTTTTTTAAATTTAGTACTTGAGTTTTCATTTGTTTCATAGGGGTACCTGAGTTTTGAGTAAAAATCAGGTTGGTACCTCTGTTACATTTTCAGTCCAAAAATTAACGGTCTGCCACGGGACAACCTCATAAAAAAAAAAATTAAAACGTAACTAGTAAAAATCTTTACAAAATTAAAAAAAAAAAAATGAAAAAAAAGAAAGAAAACAAGAGGAGTGGCTGAGCCACCCTCTTGGCCGGTCTGGGGTGGCCAAACACCCCATGTTTTCTTCCTTTTTTTAAATTTTTTATTTTTTCAATTTAAATTAATTTTTAAAGATTAATTATATAGTACCACGTGTTAACCTTAGCGGTTGATACCGAGGTACCAACCTAGTTAATTTTTGGACGAAAAATATAACAGAGGTACCAACCTAGTTTTTAAAAGCTGAAAACTTAGGTACAAATATGGTATTTAACCCTTATACTTACCTAATTATACGTACGTTGTATACCAATCCTATCATTCCTATGCCATTAGAGATTATACGTACGTATGTATGTTGTATACCGATCCTATGCACTTAGAGATTATACTTAATTACCCAATTATACGTACGTTGTATACCGGTCCAATGCACTTGGACATTATACGTACGTTGTATACCGATCCTATGCCATTAGAGACTATACGTACGTATGTTGTATACCGATCCTATACCCTTAGAGATTATACGTACGTTGTATACCGATCCTATGCCATTAGAGATTATACGTACGTATGTATGTTGTATATCGATCCTATGCACTTAGAGATTATACTTAATTACCCAATTATACGTACGTTGTATACCGGTCCAATGCACTTGGACATTATGCTTAATTACCTAATTATATGTACGTTATATACCGATCCAATGCACTTGGACATTATACATACGTTGTATACCGATCCTATGCCCTTAGAGATTATACGTACGTTGTATACCGATCCTATGCCCTTAGAGATTATACGTACGTTGTATACCGATCCTATGCCATTAGAGATTATACGTTCGTACGTATGTTGTATACCGATCCTATGCACTTAGAGATTATACTTAATTACCCAATTATACGTACGTTGTATACCGGTCCAATGCACTTGGACATTATGCTTAATTACCCAATTATACGTACGTTATATACCGATCCAATGCACTTGGACATTATACGTACGTTGTATACCGATCCTATGCCCTTAGAGATTATACGTACGTTGTATACCAATCCTATGCCATTAGAGAATATACGTACGTATGTTGTATACCGATCCTATGTCCTTAGAGATTATACCTACGTTATATACCGATGCAATGCACTTGAATTTTTTTGGTAGTTTGAGAGGGGACATTGACACAATTGGTTGTTTAAGGAGTAAATTGGTAGTTAATTGGTAATTGGTTGTTTTTTAGCACAGGTGGTACCTGTGCTATGGAAAAATATGCAAATGGTACCTCCATTCATTATTATAATTGTTTTTTTTTTTTTTTAATTTTAAGCCTTTTATTTTAAATAAAAAATGAAAGTGGCTCAGCCACTCCTACAATTTTTTTTTATTTTTTTTTTTTAAAAAAAAAAAAAAAAAAATTGTTTTTTAATCGAAAAGATTTAAAAAACAGAAGAAAAAATAGTGTGGCCACGTATCGCATTTTGAACGGTGCCACGTGGCGCTGGCGTGGATTTCCGTTAGTTTTGAATGAAAAAATGGACTGAGGTACCATTTGCATCTTTTCCCATGGCAAAAGTACCACCTATGATATTCAAATAAAACTGAGGGGCACAAAATAAAGTTTGCAAATCACATGGGCCAAGTTTCTATTTAACCCTTCTTTTTAAATTGTTTGGAATTTTATTTGAATTTCGTAAATGTTTGTTATTATAGTAACGTGATTTTACATACCACGTTACTATGTTAGTAACGTGTAATTACAAACCACGTTACTATGTTAGTAACGTGAAAATTTTCACGTTACTATAGATGTTCAGAAACTAAATTTAATGCTTCGCGCGCTTTGTAAGCGATTTTGTCAGTGTGCATTTATACATATTAGTGACGTGTAGATAATTGCACGTTGCTATAAAAATAATATAGTAACGTGTAAATATTTAACACATTACTAAATTATAGTAACGCTCAAAATATACGTTACTATTATATCATAAATAGTAACGTGTTTTTTTGTACGTTAGTAATCCAACTTAATTAGTAACCTGGAAACATATGCACGTTACTATAATTATAAAATAGTAACGTGCATTTATTCACACGTTACTAAATATCTTCTTCTTCCTGACTCTCTGGTTTCCATTTTCAACTTTCATCTCTCTGGCGAACATCTCTGATCTCCTGCTCTCTCCTGTGAAGTCTTTGCGTTTCTGTGAAATCACCAAGGTAATCTACAAACTCGATCATTTTAATTTCATATTTCTTATTTGATTTTTGTTTCTCGGTCTTATGCCTTGTTTTGCCCTGTTTTTAGATTTTTGATTTTTGCTTTTCAATCTGATAACACCGTGGACACTGCATCAGTATGTTGTATTTTGCTTGTTTATTTACTTTTCTGTTCATTAGTAGTGATTCATTAGTAGTGATTCTGCTTGTTTAACACCGTGGACACTGCATCAGTATGTTGTTCTCTGTACTTTGTAGCCTTGTTTTAGTGACTATTCCAATCTGTACTGAGAGTGTATCTTGGTTGAGTTTGGTTTATAAAAAAATTAAAACAATCACACTGGATTAGGCTGATTTTGCAATAATAGGAAGAGGCTGATTTTGCAATGGCCGAACTAAATTGAAGGCAACTTAAAGAAAATTGGTTAAGTTTGTGTTCTAAGGGTACTGAGATCAGTGCAGTTATAATTGGTTATGTTTGTGAGGATATGATCTCATGAGATAAGGATGTTGTTATAATGCAAATGAAATGTATAAAAATGTTATGTTTTAAACTCAATTGTTTTGATGCCTCAAGGTGAATTTATAATGAATCATGCCATGTTTTATAAAATGGTCACTTAGCATTTCCAATCAAATAAAAATATTTTGTGAAAACCTTCTAAAATGACATGGTACCATGAGAAGTCATTTTGAGTCTATCACAAAACATTAAATTGAAACGTGTGTTGCTTCAAGTTCAAAATACCCAATTATCATATGACTATATGAGGATGCTACTCTTTTGAAATTAAATAGCTTTTTTGTCTTGGCCTTAATGTTCAAAAAGTAACGACCAACTCTTAAAAGTAACTAGCCGTGGCAAATTAGACCTTCTATCATCTTTTTTCAATACTTTATTATCAAAATATTATGATCAAATAAGAATTCAGATAAAAATATAACAACACACATCAGAAAAAGAGAGGGAGAAAGAATGCAATACAATCTATGAATCTATAATTTTGAAATAATGGTTAATTGGGTGTACACATGCATTTGACAGCATGGAACTCACATGCGATTTGGGCCTTATAGTGTTATGATACGTCTATAACGTTCATATAATTTTTGTATAATATTTTTTTAAACTAATCATTAGATTCGTTTTCCTACATGTAGGTCCTACATATCATGCTAGTTAATTTTAATTTTTATTTTTTAAAATAAAAAATTGTTAAAATTAAATAAAAATTATAAACGTACCATATTTCGAATCTCATGTATATGATGTGGATCCCATATTATCAAATATATTGGATGTACATTTTAGTACTGTTATACTGTACACTCATTGACATACAAATAATATATCTTCATAGAAAAATCTCATCCCACTATCAAAGTATAATAATCCTTTTAAATATAATAAAACTAATTTTGATATAAATAATATAATTCAACAAAGTATAGGCCGAAAAGACTTTTTTTACAGGTCCGTACAAAGCGAATTTAGGATGGGTGAACTGGCGCAAGGCTGTAAACGTACAAATGGCAAAAATTCCAGCTGCTTTGCTGCAATGACTTCTTCTTTTTCTAATCTTTAAACTTGACTTTACTTTTTTTCTTTCTTCATTTTTCTTTTTTTTAGGAATTTTTGCAGTTAAATCTGAGTAGAACTTATCGTTAAATCTTCGTTGCAATAATTGAATTGACTTGTGTGGACTTTGTGAGTTCAAGTGATATTTGGTTTGCAAGTATGTCTAAGGTTTATGGAGTTTGGTTTTCTTTGTGGGAAAATATCAATTTGTTCGTTGAGTTTTTTTATTATTAAAAACAGAGTGTCATGTCAGCATAGAAGGAACCTTATATGTTAATTAATTTGTCTCTCTCTCTTTAGCATTTGAAAAATAAACATTTTTTTAAAGGAAAAACAAACTACTATTTAGTGGTTAATTTTTTTTTTTTCAAACTACCAATTGTATCAATATCCCCTTCAAACTACCAAAAAAAATGTAAATACTCTCCATAATAACAAAATAGCCTTTGTAAAATTATTAAAATAAAAAAAAAATATAAAATAACAAAAAGTTACACAAAAAAAAATTATAAAATATAAAAACTGGTTTTTTTATTTGTTTTTTTGATGACTTTCACACAAAAAGTCATAAACCCCGGTTTAATAATGTTTGATTTTTTCGCAAATTCGCAGGTGCAAATGAGTTCTAGGAGATACCCAGGTTTCAAACCCACTGTGCAGAGGTCCCCGCCCCTGCAGATTCCGCGATCAGATGATGGGGCGTCATCTAGTGCACCAGTGTTGGGATCTGCCGACACCGGATCCCAACACCGGGGAGCTACATGCACCGTACAGACCGTCACTCCCCGGTGAGACGGGGGTACCAAACCCCGCCTTCCCATCATGACATGACCGAGCCGGGTTCGATGCACATGCCAGGCATGCACGATTTCATGATGGACACCTTTACTACTCCTTCCCCGAGCCAGGTGGCATCGCTGTTTGATGATGAGGCTGGGACGTCACATGGTGTGGAGGGCCACCAAGGTCCGGATGGGGATGCTGGGGTGGCACATGATTCGACAAGCCCCCAGGGGCAGGATGGTTCAGCCGGCCCCCATGGTCGGGATGTCGAGGATCCTAATACGCATAGGCTGCAGCCAGACCAGCTTTTATTGATCGGTAAGTGTATATATATAGCCAATTATTTCTTGTAATTAAATAACTAACAAATAATATGCACGTGTCAGGTACAAATGCCGAGGGGGTAACTGAGTACGAGGTGATAGATAGACCATCCCCTTATTGGGAGATCCCAGCAGGAAAGAAGATAGTTCTGCAATTCAATCAGTCATTCCAGCCCATAGGATTCAGCGCCAACAAGTTCAGACGAACTTGTGGCAATTTGGTTAGAGCCGGGCAATTCGTTAATATGTGGGACTACTGGGGGTCTGTCGTAGCCGAGAGGAGGCAACGCTTATGGGAGGCATTGATGGTATGTTATATCTGTTACACATAATATATATATATATATATATATATATATATATATATATATATATATATATATATATATATATATGCTTGGTGTGAGATCCTATTGACCCTAATATGGATACAATAGTAGGATTAAATATTTTCTAGCTGTAATGCAGCTTTAATTATATTGCTTTCTTTTATGATGATTTATGAAAACTAAATCTCTTCATTAGAAAAGATTTGAATGAAAATATTTCAGAATTATATGTCTATATGTACCCTTGTTTCTGCAATAATGTTCTGAAAGTTCCGTAATGGTGACTACTTTCTTACTTGTTGAGTTGACAACATTATGTCTTGTGCTCTTTAGGCAAAACTGATGTTCTAGATTTAAACAAGGGATGCATGGGCATGATGTTAGGGTAGTGATACATTTCTAGGTATAGAGTTGATCAACATTATGTCTTATGGTTGTTTTGATTTTTCTCTTTATGATTCATTGGACACTTCTATATGAATATTCTGTGAGCAAATTGCTTACCGACTCTAGTTCAGATAGTTACAAAAGCTTAGAATTTATAACCATATGGCCTTCTGTTTTTGTAACCAATGATCATGTTTCAGCATTATTACATATGTTGTATCATATTTCCATTATACACACCAAGCCAAAGGGTGTATACTGTGTTTATATGACCCCATGAATTGCTTGTATGACCTCAGAGAAAGAGGAGGTTTGCATGAAATTTAATTTAATGTCATCAAATTTAATTTTTTGTTTTTCAAATGTTTTTTTTTGTTATTTAATTTAATGTCATCAAATTTATAATTGTGCAGACGGAGTACTTCATCCCGCCTACTGTTAATCAGGCGGAGGTAAAAAGAGAAGTTCTCAAGGATGTGAGCCAGAAGGTACGGACCTGGAGATGCGACTTCAAGAAACTACTTAACATTCAACGAGGCGATAGGCCCGAGGTCGTACGAGAAAGAGTAGGGGAGAAGGCTCTCGAGGGCTACAATGCCGAGGACGTGACGGAGTTGATAGCGAGATGGTGTGAGGAGGTGGATCAGGTAGTCGAGTTATATTAATATTTGGTGTACTTTCCATAATTTCGTGCGTTTGTGCGTATATAACCACATGACTAACATATTGATAACGTTGATTGTGTAGGAGTACGCAGCCTACATGAAGGGCTTGTGAGCACGGAACAACACTCCACACACTAGCGGCACCAAAAGCTTCGCTAGGGTGTCACATGAGGACGTATGTATACCAAGTTAACATATACATATATAATTATATGTTTGAATATTTTTTTTTAATGCACATATATTTTTTCTTGATAGGCACTCGCGTCTGGCATTCCTCCGACCCGCGCACGGTTATATAATAAAACACATAAAAAGAAGGATGGAAGCTTCCCCAACGACATAACGCGCGAGAGATGTGTATGCTAATCATATTTATCTTGTTCTCGATTTATTGCTTAATTAATTATCTCTTTACAATTGACATGGTGTTTAGTGTCATTAATTTATCTTGTTTTCGATTTATTGCTTAATTATCTCTTTACAATTGACATGGTGTTTGCCATCATTAATTTAATACAACATACAGGAATTAATGGAGAGGCTAGCACCCATTGATCCCGCTGCAGCGTCGAGCGTGACTGAGGCGACCACACGATGGCGTCCTGATGATGCGTATTCGCAAGCAATTGGGAATAAGCCCGAGTACTCGGGTAGGGTTAGAGGAGTTGGCAAGAATGTGAGGCCTGTCTCGGGGACCACAGCCAAATACTATACCCCGACACAGGCACGGTCACAGATTTCCAATCCCTCTGCTCAGTCATCGCAGGAAGAAATAAACCGAGCAGTCAACCTCGCCGTATCACTAGAGGCGCGCGTTTCTGAGCTCCAGTCTATGATGTCAATGCGCGAGGAGGCGTGGGCAAAAGAGAAGGCTGAGTGGGAGTCTCGTTGGAGTAGCTTGACATCGATAATGACCACGTCCACATCTGCGCACGCAGTTGAACAACATGTCATCGCACCTGTCACAGGTGATGCACCTAGCCAGCTTGTGGATTCGTCTGTGGGTAGCGCTCCCGGTATTATACATCATCAACGTTTGTTTACATTCTCCACTTTGTTTAATGCACTTTTTATTGACATGATTTTATCATGTTGTTTGCTAACTTTGTTTGTTTTTATCATTCATAGGTGTTGCAGTTCAGGTTGATACAGTTGGTCATGAGGATGGAGCTACTCATCCTGATCATGAGGATGGAGCTGCTCATCCTGTTTAGTTCTATTCGTAATTTTTCATAGTTGTATTCATAATTTCACTTTATTAGAAAGTAACTAGTACTAACTCGAGGTTGTTTGTTTTTTGTTATTGTAGCTTGTGTTTTGATTTCCCGTTAGTTTGATTGCTTTTTGTTAACGTTGATTGTGTTTTGATTTACGTACGTTGTATTTGATTGCTTTTTGTTATTATAAATAGGATTTGAAGTTCGACTTTGTGAGATTAAATTATGAAAAAATGAACATAATATAATTTGTTTTTTTTTTTAAAAAAAAAACATATGATTTGTTCTTGAATTATATTAGGTAAAATATTATTTTTTATTTGAAAAAGCAAACACCGTAGCAAGTAAAAACCGTTTTCTACTTGCATCCAAACTAACAATAAGGGTTTTTAAATTATGAATTTTGGTATGTGGAAACAATAGTGGCATGGTAAATAACCACATTACTAAATCAATTTTCACGTTACTAAATAGTAACGTATAATATATTGTAACGTGGGATAACTACGTGTAACTATATAGTATCATTCAAATATTGCAAGTTATTATTGTATTTAGTAACGTGTAAATTGATATAACGTTAATAAGTTCAATAGCGTGTTAATTTATGCACGTTTGTAAAATCTGGTTTTTTGGAACATTGCTAACGGGCATAGTCTACCTAACATAAAGCATCATGTCATATTCTACATTGAGAAAGGTTAATAAGGTTGTCTTGGCTGCTTTTTGCACGTGTTCCCTCTGCTGATGAAGCTTCATTGCCTCTTCTGATTCCCGAGATAGAGCCGGCAAACAATTTTGGGAGTCCAACATATCCCAATAAATCCCTCCCATGTACACGAGCCTTTAGGATTAGTCTCAACTTCACAACTGGACAACTGATTCTAAACTCATACAAGCAAGTCCTTCAAACTGTATAGTAACGTGCAAATTGGCTGCTTCTCGCACGTATTCCCTCTGCTGATGAAGCTTCATTGCCTCTTCTAATTCCCGAGATAGAGCCGGCAAACTATTTTGGGAGTCCAACATATCCCAATAAATCCCTCCCATGTACACGAGCCTCTAGGGTTAGTCTCGACCTCACAACTGGACAACTGATTCTCAACTCGTACAAGCAAGTCCTTCAAACTGTATAGTACGTAACGTGCAAATTGGCTGCTTCTCGCACGTGGTCCCTCTGCTGATGAAGCTTCATTGCCTATTCTATGTACTTGGACATTATAGTTACACATTATACCTTCTATACCAATCCTATGCACTTGGACATTGTACTTAGATATTATACGTTGTATACCGATTGATCTTACGCACTTGGACATTATACTTACCCAATTATATCTTATATACCGATCCTATGCACTTTAACAATTAGAATGCGTTGTACTTACAGGTTACTATATATCAACGGGTAAAGAAAGCATGTTCCAATTATGGTATCGTACAAATTTGCACGTTACAATTATAGTAACGTGCAAGTTTACACGTTACAATTATGGTAACCTGCAAATTTGCACGTCACAATTATAGTAACGTGCAAATTTACACGTTACAATTATAGTTACGACCAAATGTGGCGCACGTTACTACATATAACGTGCAAATTTTCCCACATTATATAGCAACGTGGAAAACCTAGGCGTTACAATAATTGGAACGTGTAAGATTCTCACATTATTAATCTTCTAACGTGCATACTACACCACGTTAGTATAATTTAGAATTTATATAAACTGTTAAAAAAAATAAATCCGAAATACATTTTAGTAACAAGCAAATGTTTACACGTTACTAAATAGTAACGAATATTGTTTAACACGTTACTATATTGTAACGTGGATGAATTATGCGTTACTATACAGTATCGTGCTAATTTTTGCACGCCACTAAAATATATTGTAACGTGTATATGTTATTTGACGTTAGTAAGTTCAGTAACGTGATAGTTTCTGCACGTTAGTAATGTCCAGTTTTTTTGTAGTGTGCGTTCGAACGAGGTTCAATCGTCCTTGATATTGGGCTTTTCTGAAACTTGAACTTAAAATGTCTTCATGACTTCGTTTGATCAAGCTTGTGATCAGATACATTTTGGGTTTCTCATTGAAACTTGAAACACAATCTCGATTGAATGAGCTTTCATCGAGGTTGCATTCAACAATCAGTTTCAACCAAGTCTAGAATCACACTTTAACACCGACTTAAACCTTAAACCTAAACCTTACAACTCATCACATTTTGACAGTAGATTTGTCAACCCTAAAACCTAACAAAAATAAATTAGTTCTTACCAACAATGATCTCATTATTATGTGGTTGAATAAATTCTACTCAACACATCTTTTGTAGTTCTTTTATTGTCTTCCTTCAAATATCATTATTGTTGACTTGTTAATTAGACACTATAAAAAAAAGAAAAAAAAAAAGAAAAAGAAAAAAAAGAAAAAAGAAAAAAGGTTGTTAGTGTTGTTTATTGTTCAAACAAAACTAATTCTTGTGGTGAAAAATTGAGTTATATATTTTAGTTTAACATTTTTTTAGGGAGAGAAAGAAAGAGAGAGGAGCTCTCCTCCTGCACAAAAGGGAGCTCCTGCACAGGAAGGGATCCATTCTTGCACAAAGATACAAACGGCGCTAAATAGCGTCATTTATTGTTCAAACGACACAAATTCTTGTGGTGAAAAATTAAGTTATATATTTTAGTTTGTCATTTTTTTAGGGAGAGAAAGAAAGAAAAATGAGCTCTCCTCCTGCGCAGAAGGGAGCTCTTGCACAGGAAGGGATCGATCCCTTCTTGCACTCTTGCGCTTGCGCAGGAGCTTTTCTTCCTGCGCAGAAGCGTAGGCGCAAGAAGGGATCTTGCACTTGGGCAGGGGAGCTTCCCTTCCTGGCTCAAGAAAGGAGGAGGAGGAGGATCCTCCTAATTTTTTATTTTTTATTTTTATTCACACTAGGGCTGTTTCACTGTTCAAACGACAATATTAGATAGTGTCGTCTACTATTCAAACGAAACTATTTGGATAGTGTTATTTGAACAGAGACGGCATTAATTTACGTTGTTTGAACAGTAAATTAATTTGAAATCTCGTCCCTATACTTTGTGCTGTTTTTAAGGCTACACTATTCAAACGGTGTTAAATGAATAGTGCCTCTTTTTTTTTGTTAGTGAGAGATCGAACACGAAGATATTATAGGTTGCAGAAAGAAAGTGAGAGAAGCCAAGGTTTCGATAGAGTTTTTCTTCATTAACCATGGGCTGTTATAGGTTAGAGAGAAAGTTAAAAGATTTAAAAATATATATGTGACATCCAATAAGTCATGGAATTGTTTTCTGATTATCTGTCAAAATAAGGACTCGTCAATTGAAGGAAACGTGAGCACCATGGACTTGCGAAGAGAGGGGCTGGCATTGTGCGTGGGATATATATTAATTAGTAGGTACGATGTTGCTAGCTAGTTTCACAATAATCCGTATCTCAGGAAATATAGTTGACTTTTCATAACGTGGAATAAAATCAACCAATTGATAGCTTGAAGTTAATTATATATGGGATTGAGAGCAAATGAGCAATCTATTATATTGATTTCTATTTCCCATGCTTAATTAATTTACTCGAAGCAATCTAAAGAAAAGTTTGAGTAGACTCGATCCAGCCGTTTCCAATATATTTACAAATTTCATTAGCTGATTAATTCATGTAAGTCGTTTATCGTTGTTCATCGACTTGGTTCTATTTATTTCGATGTAAAATGTTTTTGAAAAGCGTTTTCCTTATTTTTCGATTTTGGTGTTTGGTATGTACGATCAAAAAGAGTGGCCAGTCAAATTAAAAGAAAAACATTTTCAGTAGACTAGAATTTTTTTTTTTTAATTTTCGTAAAAGAATTTTCATTTTTTAACCACAAACTATTTTTTGAGTTTAAGCTTCTTCCTCTCAATCGTGGAAGTTTGCCGGACCATTGCTAGAGGTCGTCGGCTGTTTTCTGTTGTCCCTCATTTTCTATACGAGTTAAACGTAAAAAAATATTTAAAAAATAGTAATTTCATTAAAAATATATTTTGACAAAAAATATTTTACATCAAAATAAATGGGGCATTATTATCAATGACTTATTCTCTTTCTATAGTATGATATATGACACGTTCTAGCCTCTTTCTCTTTTTTTTTTTTATCTAAAGTTGAATGAGAAGGTCAACTTCTTTTTGGATGAATCTGAGAAGGTCAACTTGAATGGCCTTCGTTTGAGTTTTAAGGAATCTTGCTAGCTGCCTGCCTAGCTCTGATCTCCTTCCTGGCCGGCCCACTCAGTTGTATATATCCATTTGCTGCTTCTTCTTCTTCTTGCAGCTAGACTACATTGTTTTGGAAACATCCAGGAAACCAGGTGCTCATCTGCTGCATCAATGCCTCGGTGCAAGTGCTTTCGCCATCTTTCTTCACCTGATTTTTCTCTCATCCGAAAGGTACGTACGTATCTCTCTCTTGTTAAATTGACTGCTGCATGTCATCCTTTAATTCCTCCCCTCCCTTCGTTTCTTGTTTCCCCCTTCGCGATCTTAAGTCCTCTTACTACCCTTAATTTCCTGTATTTTTTTATATTTTTTGTCCAAGGAAAAAAAAAAAAAAAAAAATCTATCTCCATATCTTATGGTTGGGTGTCACGTTCGTACGTACGTAGTTTGGTCAGAACATTCATTGCGGGTGTCACGTTGTTTGACTTTAAGAAATATCATATTGAAAATTCTCATATAATTTTATTTTATTTTTTATTTTTTATTTTTTTTTATATCACATCATACACTTTTTATTGAAAAATGTTAGATTTACAACACCAATACAACAACTGTACAACAATCCCTCACATGAAGGTGGGTCCCACATACTGGAGCCTACCCTCATGTGAGGGATTGTTGTACAGTTGTTGTATTGGTGTTGTACAAGAATCAAATCCCCTTTTTATTACCCCCTAAAAAAAATTCCACTTTAAGTATAGAAGAAAAGAATTGCTGAACCGGACCAGTATATATATCAAAATTTGAAAACCACAAAAAATAAAAGTATAAAAGTGATAAATAGGAACACCATAACACTTATACTTCGTTTGTTTTGACGTAAAATGTTTTCCGTCGTAAAATATTTTCAACGAAATCATTTTTCAGAAAAAAATAATTTTATTGAAAATATTTTTTGACGTTTGGCTCGTACGAAAAAATCACCAACAATGTAAAACGAAATCTAGCAAGACGTTGCCTGATTACGACGACGTCCAGCCACCGTCGCTAGATTACGACGATGTCCGACCTCCACCGTCGGATTTTGGCTGTACTGGCTGGAATCTTGTCTGTCGGAATCCGATAACTTCGCCGGATTTCTGCAGAAATTTTCAAATTTGGGCCAAATTGTCAGGAGTCTGAACAAAACAGCCGGATTCCGGAAATCGAATACAAAAATTCGGGGATCTTCGGCGGTAGAGTCGGATTACCAACAAATTTCAGTGTACGG
Organism: Alnus glutinosa; assembly: GCF_958979055.1. Taxonomy (NCBI): domain Eukaryota; kingdom Viridiplantae; phylum Streptophyta; class Magnoliopsida; order Fagales; family Betulaceae; genus Alnus; species Alnus glutinosa. The sequence goes on from NC_084890.1 coordinate 13,967,419, forward strand.
TGGTGGCGGATTTCCACAAGCGTGCGTGTAAAAATGAAGAGTTTAAATCTAGAACCAATCGTTTTCCAAAAATTAAAGAGGCTTATATAGTTAAACTGAAAATGATTTTCTTTGACCATTATTTTTGCCCCTATGGAACACCGAAAAATGCCGAAATTTTTTTTAAAAAAACATTTTATGCCGAAACAAACAGAGTATTACTAAACATTAGATTCATGAGTTTATAAAGTCTTTATTAATCATAAATGTGAAAACGTAAAGGTCTAAATGTGACATGATAAGAGTTTTGAGGAAATTTATCTCTTGTGCCCTAGGCACTAATCAAAAACAAGTTAACTTAAAAAGTGTGAACGTGACTTATTCCCCGTGAGTGGTGGAACCATGATTTCAGTTCACTAGGAGCAAGATTAAAAAATAGTTGAACAATAATTAATTAAAAATATTAGAGAATATAACTAATGAAATAAATTAATAGTTCAACAAGATTTAATTATTGTTTATATTAAGACATAAATGAAACTTGCAATTTATTTTCACGCTTAGCGTCAATTTATTCAGTTTTCATATTTTGAAATATTTGCAATCTAAATATAAAAGTTTCTATAGATAATTTTATTACTTGGTAGTAAATTTAAAAATAAATCTATATAACAATTTGATTTCATATATACATCCAATTTTTGAAGAATGAGAAAAACTATTTGCAATAAAGCAGCGTTGTTATTAGAGATTGTGTGAAGCTACGAAACTGACTAACTGACAATAAAAAATACCATTTGGTAAGAGACGGTAGATGTGTAATTTTTATTTATTTATTTATTTTTGAACAAATCCCCATTTTATTGAGTAAAACAGAACGATCCAAAAACCAAGATCTAGGAACAAATGCGTTCCCTATTAACAATTCCATAGATACTATTTGGAATATCTTCAAACCAAACAGAGTTTATGACATGATTTGTTGCCTCCCTTATTAGAGTATTAGCCGCTGAATTTGCTTCCCTTCGTACATGGACAATACATGAAGATCTATAAGAACTCATCTCTTGTTGAATGCCTTCCACTAGATGCCCATTTCTACTCATGGGTGCGTTTCTAGCATTAACCTCTTGAATGATCTGTAAAGCATTTCCTTAAAAAAAAATTACATCAAAGAAACTTACCTCATTGCTAAAAAATATGTAATTGTCAGATATTATTATTATTTTTATTTATCTTTAGTGGTATATGGATAAATCATAATTGTGGGATGAAATCAAATTCAAACAACTGACAAGGTTGCGTAGAATTGTCCAAAACTTTTGTAAAACGGCAATTTTTTTTTTTTTTTTGTGAGGAAATTGTAACCTTTTTTACAACACCTTTTATGAGAGCTTCTACGCATGCGCCTTTTGTCCGTCCCTCTTCCGTCTTTTTTTCACGTGTAATTGTTTTTTTTTTTTTTAAACAAAAAAGCTTGAAAACACAGGGTTCATTTAGGTTCATTTTTAAAAAATTTCTCATTTCCCAAATCTCTCCCTCTCCACTGTCCCCTCCCCCACCGACCAAATCCTCCCCTCTCCACCGTCGCCTCCCCCACCGACCGGAAATTTGACGCCCTTGCTGACGCCGACGACGCTCTCTCTCCCTCGGAGTACCTCTAAACCAGTAGATCCGACGTCCAGCTCGACCGGGCGTCCCAGCTCTCTCTCTCTTGAACCCAGCATAGACCGGCTACCCAAATCCTGCTGGCCCACCGACCGACGCCCAGATCGACGCCCAGCTCTCTCACAGACGGGCAACGGATCTCCGACGCCACCCATATCGACCGGGTTTCTCTACGACCCACCCGCCCAACTCTCTCGATCTCTTGAACCTAGCACAGACCGGCCGCCCAGATCTGACGCCGACACCGCTCTCTGTCGAACCCGGTCTCCAACAAATCGGGTTCTGTTGGAAATCGGCCGGAAAATGGGGGCACGCCTATGCTGGAAATCGGCCGAAAAAGATGGAGATCGTGGGAAAATGGGGAAGGACATTTGAGGGAAAGAGAAAGGGGAGAAAATTTTGGGGGAGAAAATTTGTAATGGCACAGTGAATATTCAGTATCCCAAGTGTTTCCCAAATTAATGTTAATTGTGCCTGATTCCGGCCACCTTCACCGGAATCTAGCCATTATTGCTAGAATCCAGCAACACTAGTAGGAATTCTGCTGGCCAGTGACGGAATCTCATCACCGATAGTTTTTTACTGTTGGTGATTTTTTTGTAAGAACCAAATGCCAGAAAATATTTTCAAAAAAATTATAATTTTCGTCAAAAATTTTTTACATCAAAACAAACCGAGTATAAATTTAAATGTTTGGCTTTTGGGAGAGCCCATTGCCGTCTATATATATAAGCTTGTTCAAATGCTTTTTCTTGCTTAACTCGTAACTATACGTACATACAAAGGCAGCCTCTCGTAAACGACTAAACGTACGTACATGTGGCCGTGGACATGCCCTCTTGCCAGGTTATTAAATTTTAGGTGGACTTATCTTGGCAAACATATATGATGATGGACCAAACCTCCATCCTAGCTTTGATATCGTGCCCTGCCTCCTCGTTCTCTTCTCTTAGGCCAAATATATACATAAAATAATCACCACTTCATAGCTCATAACTTTCTCTCTCTCTTTCTTAAACTCGATCTTCTCTCATAATCTGGGGCAATATGCGAGGTTTTTTTTTTTTTTTTTTTTTTTTTTTTTTTTTTTTTTCTTTAGAAATAATATATATATATATATATATATATATATATATATATATATATATATATATATTTTTTTTTTTTTCTATCTCTTAGAATCATATGAGTACCACGTGTATTCGAGTGACATAGTAACATTTTTAAAACATCAACATTATTTTCATAGAATAGAACCATAGCACGTGATAGCATATAAACATAAACATTTTATAACAAGAAAAAAAGCATGACATTTATAATAGCTTTGATTCATCCAAAAGAAAAAAATCACAACATGCATGCGTTAATCAAAGCATAACATAAAACTTGTACGTAAAAGGGGTAAGGAATATCACTTACCTCTCTGTTGAAAATAGGCCGAACGACTTCTACAAACTTGATCGAGTCTTATTTCTCTAAGTCTAAACATGCTCTAGCTCTAGTTAAAATTTGGCCCTAAACTAAGACATTTCTTGGCTTGTCCCTCCTATAAAAATTTTCTTTGTGAAAATATGCTTCGGGTTAAAATGTAATTAATTGCCCCTTTTTTTTAAAAAAAAAAAAAAAAAAAAATTGTTTAATTTAAATAAAAATTTATCTTGTCAAAATAATTTTATTTTGGACTTTAAATTTTGTTAAAAAATTCATTTATAAAATCACATATTAGCCTATTTCACTTTAGAAATTTCCATATGTTTCTAAAATCATTATTTGACTTTCTAAAATGGGGATATGAATCACCAATATTGGCTGATCATTTTGACTTTCTCCGAACTAGTTTCTTAATTCTAAAGCGCAAAAACACACAATTAGGCTTAAAAATTTACTTAACTAGTTTTAATTGGCCCAATTCACTAAAAACGCCTCTTGGGGCCTATAACCTAAACAAAATGGAACAAACAGGTGTCTAAAATATTCTTCATAAACTTTCGATCTGTGAGTCTGTGACTAAATCAAGTCAGTAGCTTTGTATGAAATTTTCTTGAAAAATCAATGTATTATGAGCTTGATTTTCGCCTAGAATATGTAATAAATGTTTATTTGAGTTTTATTAAAATAATTAGGGGACTTTTGGATTGAAATTTCAACCCCTGGAGTTTCTGTCCAAACCGAAAAATTCAATCCCCAAACTAGCTTTTGAAAGTATTTTGGTAAAAGTAATTACTACAATACATATAATCGGTTTTTGGCTAAAAAAAATTAATTAATTGCATGCACTATATTGTTGATGGCCGAATAACACATGTGATTATTACTCATGTTCATGAATTCTAATTGAAAAACAAAAACATCATATCATGCTTTGGTATGATTTTACAAAACTAGTTTTAGTTTTTGTATCATGGATATGTATGGGTCAACTCATGAAAACCTATTATACTATGATGAAATCATTAAGAAACTAATGAAGTTTCATGTCTAGATGATGTTTCATTTATATTAGAAGTTTTGTAAACAATAATCTTATGCAAAACATGTGTTTGATATAATTAACTAACATAAACTAGTTATCTTATGCAAAACATGTGTTTGATATAATTAACTAACATAAACTAGTTTCAATGAAATCTAAAAATTATAACATGAACTTTGAATAAAACTTAAAAGAATAGTAATACTCACAATTGAAACATAAAAAATTGATGAAAATCTTGTGTTTGGATCTTATCTTTGGCCGTGTGGCCGGTATGGAAGAATTGAAAAGAATTTGACATTTTCTAAAGAAAAGTGGTGGGCGATTCTTTCATAGGGGTCTAGGGTGTTTGTGTTCTCTTGAGAAAATTGTGAAAAAGTGAGAGAATGAGGGGCATATGGCCGGGGTGCACAGCCAAAAGGGGAGTTTTTTAGCCTAGGGTTTTGTTTTCTTTTGCTAGTAGGATTAGGGTTTAGAGTAGTCCAATTTAGCATAAGGTTTAATTTTAAGAAAAATTGCAAAATTTTGACAAAAGTACCCATAGGTGGTGGCTAGGGCTTATTTGGGTTAAAAATACTATCTCCAATATTAATTTATTGAAATTATCCTGCTACAAATAAGGTTGGATGCCATTAAAACACTTGATCAGATAAAGCTTTCATGCAATGTCATGCACAAATGTGATTAAACCAAAACTTTAGGGCTTTAAAAAACAATTTCTTTAACAGTATATTATTACTAATTAAGAATTTTGATAACATATTAATGGCATTTTATCCATTGAATTAGGTTAATATATACTTTAAGGTTGGGATGTTACAATTCTCCCCTCCCTTATAAAATTCCATGCTTGAAATTTGATAAGATTCATTCATCTAACAACCATAACAATCATAAATCAAAATGAGATCTCACATGCTCAAGCTTGACTTGGGCTCTGCCTGTTAGGTGGAGCCTCACCAACAGACTCCCTCTCCCTAGCTAGCTGTGGAGTCCACATGTAGAATGATCGTAGGCTAATGATCTCATATTTGCATCGAAGATACACAGCGATAAGGGTCCTCACGTAATTAGAGGTCACACCAGAATCCAACGACGACAGGCCGAACGCATAGGTACTATATATATACATGAACAATAATATGCACAAAGAAAAAATACAACAATGCAAAGAATCCAACGATAGGAAATGATTTTGTGTAGGAATGATTCGTAATTATGGAGTACCCTAGAGACCAATGATGTAATTATTCCTTATTTATATGTGTGGTGCTCTATCAGCATGCCAGAAACAAAAATGAGGGTTTTTTGTTTTAATTTTTTTTTTCCTCGAGTAATTAAATTGTTACCTACACTCAAGTTTCAATAATCAAATGACATAAATATCCTTAATAAAAAAAAATTAAAAAATTGTAAAAATATATAGCAATTTTCTCACTTAAGAGGAGTAAGTGTATTTTTCTCTTAACTTTATTTATATATAGCAAAAGACACAACATGTTAAAATAATAAAAACATTTAACCATCAGAATATCAGTTTGGGAGTAATTCTAAAAGTTTCTTATGTGCTCTTCCAAAAATAAGGAAGCTTTTAAAATTACAATTTGATCAAAATTCAATAGTAATCAATTAAAAGCCTAATGGTGATTTTAAAAGTCACTATCATTATTAGAAAGATAGAAGAGAGACACAAGAATAACTTCTAGTCTTCTAGCATTACTAATCAGTTCGTTCCTCAAACAACATTTTTAATGGAAGACTTAATTTGTTGTAATGGCGGTGGTGGGCATGGTTGTGCATGCAGCTTGGAGCGGAGTTTGTTGGAACCTTCATACTGGTATTCTCAGCAGCAGGAGGACCCATTGTGAACCAAAAGTACGATGGAGCAGAGTCACTGATTGGGAACGCAGCTTGTGCAGGGCTGGCTGTGATGGCCATGGTTTTCTCTACCGGCCACATCTCCGGAGCACACTTCAACCCTTCTGTCACCATAGCTTTGGCGGCGGTGCGTCAATTCCCGTGGATCCAAGTACCGGGCTATTTGATAGCGCAGGTTTCTGCGTCCATTTGTGCTGCCTTCACTCTCAAGGGAGTGTTCCATCCATTCATGTCCGGTGGTGTTACTGTTCCGGCTGTAAGCATTGGCCAAGCCTTTGCACTCGAGTTCATTATAACTTTCACTCTCTTATTTGTCATCACCGCTGTAGCAACTGATAAATGTGCGGTATGTATCCTACTCATTTCTTATTATGGGAAACTTTACTTATACTCTCTCAAAATATAAACGGCTTTATAGCTATAATTTTAAAGTTTAAAAATTTGCAACATCAATATCATATGTTTTAGTTCTTTTTATTTCACTCACTTCTTATTAAAATGACACCATTTTTTTTTTTTTTTAAAAAAAAAAGAAATGTACAAATTATGGTGACCCGCAGACATCACCAAACCCACGGTTGGCCGAGGGTCAGTCTAGATCAACGTCGTGGTCGTGGATCAATCTAGATCCATGGCTGGCCGTGGATTAGTCTAGAACCACGACGTGATTGTGGATCAATCTAGATCCAGGGCTCGACGTGGGCCAATCTAGATTTGTGAGTCACCAGATTTATTTTTCTAAAAAAAAATTGAGGGCATTTTGAGCGTTTAAAAAAAAAAATAAGGATAAAGTTTTAAAAAATAAGCTGAAATATGTAATATCAATATTGCACATTTTTAAAATTTAAAATTGTGATTACAAACTGCTTATACTTGGGGGGATGTAACTGAAGTTTTCTCCTTTGTTATTGTAAAGTGAGTTTCACGAAAAACTAATTTGAACTTAAAATTAAATGGCCTCGGAAACAATGCAATAGGTGTACTGAAGTTTTTGTAATATTTCTCACGGCAAAGGGTTTCATACTTTCATGGCAGGTGGGAGACTTCGCAGGTATAGCAATTGGAGGTACTATTATGCTCAACGTTCTTCTGGCAGGGTTAGTAAATAGTAACTACGTAATATTTCTTTAATTTATTATTCATTCTTTATTTAATAAATCCTATTTTATTTGTCATTTTCTCCTTTGGAGTGATAGTATCGTCTCATGAATAATTTTGTTGGTTGGAATTAAGATTTTAGATGTGTGGGGACGAATTTTTTTTTAAAAAAAAAGAGGGTATAAATTTGATTTTAAAAGAATTATAGAGATATTTTACAACAAAAAAAAAAAAATTGAGAACATTTTGAGCCCCCAAGACTCTTATTTAGTTTGGCCTTGCTCCTAGGATAAAATTTAATATAAGAAAAAAAAAAAAAGAAAAAAAAAAGAAAGGAGAAAAGTCCTCATAACCTCCGATGTGGAGGTGGCCCGTGGCCGGCCATGGAGTTACCTCTGTTTTGGACCATAGAGGTCCACAATCACCTCCATGGTTGTGGAGGGCCATGGAGGAGGTCCATGCATGGCTAGCGCTACGGAGGTTGGATAATTTGTTTTCTTTTTTCATGGTAAGCGGCATAATTATAATTTCACATGTTTTCTGTTATAAATTTAATATAAAAAAGAATAAATGTGTGTATATTCCAAAAGTTGGATAGTCTGAGGTAAAAAAGATAAAAATAAAAATAAAAAACCGAGGTTCTAAATAAATCAAAATCGATCAAAATACATGATTATTTTATATTTTGTTGACATATGATCAGGACAACCACTGGTGCATCTATGAATCCCGTACGAACTATTGGGCCAGCCATCGCAGCAGGAACTTATAAAGGATTTTGGCTATACATGGTGGCACCTGTACTTGGGGGCTTGGCAGGTGCAGGTACCTACACCTTCGTGAAGCTCACTGGAGATGGTAGCTAGATAGCTAGGAGCTTTAAGCTATCGCTAATGAAGATAAACATTAGATTTGTTGCAATTACGAGTGATTGAAATTTGTTATTGTAGATGCTTAATATCAAAGTTCAGATTCAACAACTTAAAAAATTAGTGCCAGTGTGGTATTAGAAGTAAATGTTAGAGTCAATTGGGTTGTAGCACTACGTACGGTGCATTTATTTGCGTGTAAGGGTGAAACTCTAAGTCGTGTAGAAGTTATCTCCTAGCTGAGTGCGAGTTATTTTCAAGTAAATGTCATTAAGGAGTTCTACTCCAAGTTTAAATCTTGTATTCTTTCTATTTAAACTATGTCATTGAATAAATGAAGAAGCGAAAATTACTCTCAAACGTTGTGTTTGAAAAGATATAGGTTTTCTCTGAATCTAAAAAGTCTAAGTTCTCTAAGAATCTCAGGTCTAGGTTCCCTCAGAACCTAACAGTTTATCAAAATATTTAGAAAGACGAATGATAAGCACGACAAATAGCAATTAGGGTTTTCGGCATCCTAGCTTCCCCTTTTGAGTTCCCAATTTCGGGTTCTTATCAACGAACCTCAATCTAGTTTCTTTTTATCTTGTCGAAAGACGCGTTACAAGATTCGTTACGTATTCACATAACATAATGTCTTCTCTTGATTCGGGATTTTTTTTGGTTGCCCTCCTCATTCCCTGTCTTCCATTAGCAAGCAACGAGAATATCTTCTCTAAGTCGAGTATCAGTCTTGCTTTTCACCTAGAATTGATGCGCTTTGCAATGATTTTTATGATTAGAATTGTAACTCCTCAGTCCCATATTGGGAAGATGAGAAGTTCATAAATAGACTTCGTAGTTTATAAGAGATGCATATGGGTGTTAAATCCCACATTGCTTACAATATGAAATTAGGCTTTAAAATTGATTATAGGGAAGCTCAAAATTGATTAGTCATTTTTGGAGGTGATAGCGCAAATGTGGCTAGCACTTTTCTCTGGGTTGTTACAAATGGTATAAGAGCCACCTAAAAATGCCATGTGGTACTATCAACACCACATGACGTGGCCATCAAAGATTTAAGGGGGAGTTTGTAACACTCCGGTCCCATATTGAGAGGATGAGAAACCCATATAGAGCGTATGTAATTTATAAAAGATGCTCATAGGTACTAAGTTCAACATTGCTTATCTATTAAGTAAAATTTTACTTAATGTGATTCTAAGAAAACTTTAAATTAACTAACTTATTTATAATGATAGTGCAAATTTGATTAACGTTTTTTCCTATGTCACTGCAAGTTTAGCATTGGTCGTTGAGAACTAATTATCAATCTAGGTTTTAACCGAGTACTGATGTGATGTGCAGCGACTTTTTAGGATCAGTCTCGCACTGGTCCCCAAGAATCGATTATTAGTTTGGCTTTTAACCAAGTAGTGTTGCGCTTTGCAGCGACTTTTGGGGGGTTCGTGCAGGTTTATCGTGTGATTGGCTTGGAACAGGATTCTCTCTAGTTCAGTTGAATTGGAGAGTATCCAGTTAGTTATAGGGCAGGGGTATTTTTGTCATTTCACTTTTTTTTGGATAAATATACCCCTGCCCTATAACTAATTGGATCCTCTCCAGTTCAACTGAACTGGAGAGGATCCAAATTCGATTGGCTTATGCCTAGTGATCGGCTAAGACTTATTGTAGGGAGCCGCTGATGGAGGCGCCTGCAGACTGGCCCTATGACTGACTGGCTTATGCCTAGTGACCAGCGAAAACTTATTGCAGGGAGCCGATGATGAAGGCGACAAAAACCTCCACTGGTTCTTTTATGATTGCTTTTATAAAACCTCAATGTAGACAAATTTCTAATTAATAAAATAAATTAAAGTATACATAAATTTACCTCGTTCGAGTGATTTGGTTTGAGCTTCTTCTACTTCGCTTGTGCACTCATACTCTTTGGAGCTTCTTTGCGATTAGACTCAAATTTCATCGAGTATTGCTGCGTACACGGGTTAGACAGCATACATAAATACTAACCCCAGGGTTGCGTTGAGGCTAGGTGCACAGGTTAGGCTGCATAGTTAAAAGACTAACCCTAAGTTAGGCTGAGGCTAGGTGCGCAGGTTAGGCCGCACAGTTAAAATACTAACCCCAAGTTAGGTCAAGACTAGGTGCATGGGTTAGGCCGTGCAGAAAAAACACTAACCCCAGGTTTGGCTAGGGCTAGGGCTAGGGGCATGGGTTAAGCCAGTGTACAACTTGATATTTTATTCCGATTCATATGTGAAAAAACAATGCATCATAACTTGATAATTTTTATTGTTACATCATCAAGTTGAATGTAAGTAGTATAACAATTTACTAAATAGCGGTGATGTGGTTGTTTTTGTAACGTCAATAATAAATATCACTTGCAATAGCACGACTCACTGTAGGACAGGTCTACAGAGAAAATGTCGAACCTCAAGGACTGCGTTGGTTGTATTACTAAGTCTTAATAAAATTTACTCAAACTTAACTCCACAAAAAAATAATTTGTGATTTTGTTTTGAAACTAAGTATTGAAATATAAATTGAAATGCAACTAAATGAGAGTGTAGGATAGCGAATTGATTTCACCACTAACCTCATAACAGTGGCTATCATATTAATCAAGGAAACTCATTCTATGCATGATTTTACTTGTATGTGTTTGTCAAGCACACAACAATGTTGTCAAAAAAACACCATCATCAAAACATAAGTATAACTTATCTTTGATTAGCATGGATTATCAAATTTCTCAACTTAGTTACAAACAATCAAAGATTAAACATCACTCATCTTTGGTTAGCACAAATCGTTTACCTACGTTACACTAAACTAGGGTGTAGTACGATTTGCTTTCCCTAGGCATATGTTATCAAATTCTCTTAATTGCATGTCAAGGAAAAACCGTTGCATAACCATCATTCTTATAATCATAGAGAATAAGAACAATTTGAGTTCGATCAAGACAAAAAGCTTTCTAAAACAAGATAAGTATTTCGTCAAGATTGTATATAATCACTAAAACCAATTACAAAAGTTGTAATCCTCTAGGCTATACAACCATCATGCAATATGCAAAGAATCCCAAAGAGAAAATACAATTTAAGCCATTGCTACCTGGAAAGGGTTACATCAATACCTTATGAAAAGATTAGCTACTCATGGAGGTGTTGGAATTACTTTGGTTGAAGAGAAATCCATCCAATAGTTGCTGTCCACAACTTCTTGTTGAGAGAAGCTAAAAAAACTAAGAAAAACTCAAAACTCTCTTTTAAACTGTATATTAATCCTCTATTTAAAGGCAAATGAGCTTTCCTCCTCATGAAGAAAGTCATATTCTTCTTTGTTTCTGCACTTTAGGAGGTCTGGATTCCTTAATGTAGCTATTTTCCTTCTTTTCTTCTTTTTCTTTGTATTTCTGTTGCAGTTCTGCATTTTGATGCCGCAAAATGCACTCAATTCCTTTTCAAGTGCGCTCAAGCCTATATTTTTGTGCGCTCAAGAACACCATGCTGGTTGGTTGGATTCCTGCACTCTATTGTCTGGCTGTACCCACGAGCACATGTGTGCTCGAGCCCTTCTAGTTGTGCGCTTGAGCGTATTGCCTTGGCAGAAAACTTGTTGCGCTTTTTAAGCTAAAAAATGATGGCTTTACTTGTCTTTTTTCTTAGAAACTTGAAAATGCTTAAACCGCAAAAATAACGCAAAACATTATATTACAAAGAAGTTAAGGAGTTAACAAATGCGAGTTAAAGGGTTTGAATGTACAACATTTAGCGCTTATCAATCAATACTCATTTGATAAATATGCAAGAGAGGCAATAAAAATTTGTAATTTTTGAAATGTTAAGGCTCGTTTGGCAATACTTTGTAAACAAAATTATTAATAAATAACTCAAAATACAAAATACTCACAAATCACTCAAAATTATTTTTACATTTACATTACATTACAACTAAAAAGAAAAAGACAGTATCTAATTTTTTTTTTGGTCAAACCAACCCTAGATTGCTCTGCAAAGCTACAGACCATAGTCGATCCTGATCAAGCCGTTGACAAAATGAAGCAAAGTAACATTCTCTTGCATCATTAATCCATTTTTTTTTTTTTTTTTTTTTTTGAACAGGAAACATATGCTATCATTGATATTGCAAAAAGCCCAGGGGCTTACAACTTGAAAATAAGGGACAAGACTCCCTCATTCTCTAAGCCAGAATGATCTAGCTTAATAAAATAGCTGCCTAAGCATAAATACAAATTTTACAAGAATGAAACTTGAAAATCTCTTACATTAACGCTCACTTTCTAAAGAAAGAGACCTGATCTAGCAATTAACCAACAAATATTCTCATAAAATTTGAATCAAACACAAGCAGGCTGTGACCAGAGAAACAAGAGAAAAACACAAAAACATATGAGCAAAAACACCAAAAAACAAGCTGTCGGCAGTGGAGTAAAATGCCAAGATGCCAGACGGCGGCGCGTGAAGGACACGCGTCGTCACTGGTACCACCTAGATGGAGATCTAATGCCGTATAACCAATTGCTGCCGAGCACGGCCTGAAAAAGGCAGAGCGTGGCCCTCACGCGCACCATAGAGCAGAGAGCTCCCAGCCCACGCGCCGATCACCGATGACCGACACTACTGAAGTTGCCGTGGCAGGGGCAGAAGACGATGGGGAACATGGCTGGGGGGCGCGTGTCAGTCAGAAGTTGGCGGAGAAGTGTAGATCTGGCTTCCAAAATCAAAGAAAAAAAATTGAAAAAACCGGACAAAAATCACCCCACCGACGACAAGTTGGCTCAGCCACTCCCCCAAAGAAGACATCTTGAGATGAACAATCCTGCCAAAAACGAAAGAAATAACGAAGAAAAGCAAAGAACAAGCCACCATAGTCCAAAAAGGCTAGGGGAAAGACAGCTACCACAGGATCTAGCCGAGGGAACAAAAGCTCCACAACCCTAGAGGTTGAGAGAAAACTAACCCCACTGGACCAACCCAGGGGGAACAAAAAACACTCTGACTCACGAGAAGCTAGAGAAAAATCACCACCGGGAGGGAGAGGCGTGAGGCCACCCCCTCCCGGTGAAAACCATGCTCACAGGGGAGGGGCTCTAGAGGAGAGAAAGACAAGAGAGAGGGGAGGATGATCATTAATCTTCTTCTTTGAATTGGCAATGCAATATTTTAAATGATAATATAAGATGGTATCGTTAATTCACTGAAGCTTGACATGGAGAACTACAAAGTCTACAAATTTCTTCAACCATAATACTCACAAGCAACACAAGGGCTTTATTTACACCATTGTTGTTGTACACAAGGCTCGCAACTTTCATCTACAATTATATGATAAATTGATAAAATGATTTGATATTTTCCTATAATGACTCCTAGATTGTGTTGTGGAATGAGTGTGAAGATGAATTTTTGCTTGCACAAATTCCAATTGATGATACCCTACCTTTCATTTTTTCTTTAATTTTGCTTCAAATCATTGTGTTTCTTTCGCTATAGTAGATTTCAGGCTCTGTTTGTTTCTGCGTAAAATGATTTCTGAAAATTATTTTTTGTATTTTTCAATATTTGGTATGACGGAAAATAATAATCAATCGAAAACATTTTCAATTTGATCAGAAAAGCTTTTTTAATTTTTGTAAAATATTTTCTCTTTTTTAAAACTTTAAATTATTTTCGGAGTTTGAACTTCTCATTCTCCTACTACTAAGGGTGGGCAAAAACCGCATGACCCGCACCGCCCAGCCCTGCCCCTAGCAGTTTTTGGTTGAAAATTTGGAAACACGGTTTGATATTTTGTAAAACCGTGAGGGGTTGGGCGGGGTGTGGTTTTAGGATTTTTACAACACTGGATCCCCGCCCTGCATAAGCCTAAAGACCTAAAAATAAAAAACCCCAACCCCCTGTTCGGAGACTTCGGCTGTCCCTCCACGAGTCACACGACTTTGATGTCACCCTTTCTTCATCTTCATTACAAACAAAGGAGGACGCAGATTGGGGGAGGACAACAACTGAGATATGTTGATTGTTGAGACGCTCAGACGGCAGCTGGGATTAGGGACTAGGGTTGTGATTTGCAAAAAGAAGAAAGGAAAAGAAGAGACGAAGCTGAAACGGTGAAACCTAAAAGGAAAAGAAGAGACTTAGAGACCACTCGTTGATTATTGAAGGATGGAAGAATCTAGAAGCCACGTGTCGCATGTAGGTTGTATTTTTTTTGGAACTGTTATACATCTGTTAGTCACTACACTCCCTTCTCCAAATGGTGCGTTTAGCCTAAATCACTCATACAGTGCGTTTAGCGTAAATCTAAAAAGTAAAAATGCAACACCCTGCCCCTAGTATAGAATCTTCTTCTTCTTCTTCTTCTTCCATCTCTGATCTCTCTATAGATTGCTCTCCGCTTTTCTCACACTCACTCGCAGACTCGCTCCTCCAATTCTTCTTCTTCTTCTGGTTCTTCTAGGGTTTGTGTAATGGTGAGTCGGCGACCATGGAGAGCTCAGAGCTTGATAGGTGTGGTTGATAGTGATTAGTCTACTTTGAAGATCGAACTAGACTGTTTAGTTTCTTTCCTTGTTGTTTTTAAACCTTGGTGTTAGTCTTCTTTTTCAATTTTTATGTTTGATTTCTATGTATGTGTATTGTGTTTTCCAATTGCCGTTTGGTTGCAGATAATCTGAGATGCTGCATCTTAGATTGAAGGGTTTCACACAAAAAACCGCTCAGGCCCGTACAACCCGCACCCCTCCGCCCAGCATCACCCTGCACCGCATGAATTCTCCCTTTTTTGTGCGGTTCTCGAGTGTGATTTTAGGCACCCGCAGGGGTGTGGGGTGGGGGCAAAAAGGGCAGAAATCTGCCCCGCCCCGTGCACACCCCTACCTACTATCGAACCTCCATCAAGCCACCGCTCGAAACTTCCTTTGCCACCACCTGACTACCATCGAGTCACCCCTGACCACCGCCGGGCCGCCACCAATGCCTCCGCCGGCATTATACCCCGAAATAATAAAATAAAATAATAAGTAATTATTTGTTTTAAATCATGTTTTATAATTAAATACTACTGTTGTTAAATTTATCATACAAATACCTTAAAATAATTTTCTCAAAAATACAAACAATTATATATATAATCTTAACTATAAATGCACTCCCTTTAGACCTCATTCATCACCCATGCATCCCAGCCACCCAATCCTTGAGAAAGAAATATTCTAGAGAGAGAATGAGGTGATTATGGTATTGTTACATCTTCATTAAGGTAAACCTTAAACCTTAAACTCTTTTTTTCTTTTTTTTTTTTTTTTAAATAAAATTTAAATTTAAATTTAAAATTTATTTTTATTTTTATTTTTTATAACGTTGTTGATATTTTGTCCATCTGATTTATCATGTTTTTTATGAGTCTTAAGCATACCATGATAAGTTCATAAATTATTTTTCTTAAAATGAAGTAGTTTTCTAAAAAGTTGGGAACTTGCTCTCATTTTCCATGAACTCTCACGCTGAGATGGTTTAATATGGTTTTATAGAGTTATTATGAACTTTGGTTAAGATAAAATATGGTCTTGGTAGATGTTTCTAGTTTTCAAGCATTCTGGTACCCATCGAACGTCACTGCATTTGACCGAATGTTCGACTATTGTTGATCGAACGCTTAACCTCAATACCGAATGTTCGACATTGACCATAAATGAATTATTATGATTTTAACGATGGATTAGAGTATCTAATGCATTATTAGGGTATTTACGTGCTTGGGTTAGAACTCTCGTTAAAATTAGGGCATGTTTCGTTGTAGCGAGAGTTCAAGATATCCAAGTTTGTGGATGAACGTTTGAGGTAAATAAATACTTACGAAACTGGTTTCAGTTTTACATGAGATATGTTAGTGACTGAGCATGCTTTACTTTTCAAAATGATATGTCCTGAGCCTACTAACTTTATAACATGTTTAGATTGATTCAAATGGATAAATGATTGCATATGATTTTCTTAAAGTAAATGAACAATATTTGTTTCGTGTGATATGGTACACCAGTATGCGCGATATTGCAACCATGAGTTTACTGTTATACAGGCTTGGCCTTATGGTCACATAAATTTACTTTTATAATTGGCATCGGATCCAATAGTTATTTTGTAATGGGTGCATCATGTACAGAATTACATACATAACATGATTTTTCTACATTAAAACATTAGTAATTGTTACCGAAAATTCCATGGTTATAAATTGTCGTCTAAGCCTCAATGTACCATCGGTAATTTGTATATAATAAGCATCTAACATTTGGAATGACCATCTTCATTTTTCCTAAAAGAATGATTATTCTTTAAATTGATGAATAACTATTTATATAAAAAAATCCGAAGATAATTAACTAGAATACCTATTTTTAAGATTATTTCATTTCATATTATTTTATTTGCAATAAAAATTATTTATTTTCTTAATTAGAATAGACATTTTGTACCAATCATAAAAGAATAGATAATTGCACTATAGGTCATTGAGATTGGTCTAAATTACTAATAATTTCCTATGGTATAAAAAGTTCATGGAGGGTCTTTGAGGTAAACTATAATTACAAATCACTCTCTGAATCCGATTTTCATCCACTAAGTTAACAGAGTTCGTTAATTTGGTGAACGAACAACGGGTTGACGTGTTGATTTTCTATTGGATATGATGTGACAAACTAATAGATTCTATTAACTTGGTAGACGGAAAACGGTTCAGAGAGTGATTCGTAATTATAGTTTATTACAAAAGCCCTCTATGGACATTTTATACTATAAAGAGTGATTCATAATTTAAGCCGACCCAAAACACCAGTAGTGCAATTATCCCAATAAAGAATTGGATATAAGCCCGAATAAAAACGCAAAGCACTTTTAACACTGCAACATCAACCTAAACTTGAAGTAGAACAGACACCACCAACAGGAAGCGGTGGTTTTCAGAGAGAAGAAAACGAGATATGTTTGCGTTTACAGCTCGCGCCTCCACCGCCTTAACCCAACCCGCCGCGTCAGCCTTCGCCGCAGACACTGCGCACGCTCGCGTACCGTGCGCTGCTCTTCACGGAACTGACTCTACCTCTCCCTGCTCGCTACCGGTAACTTTTCAACTCCCCCGAGATGCCCCTGAATTCCAGCCCATATCCGTTCGAACAGGCTTTGGTGCTTTTGATTTTATTTTGAAACTTCACTGTCATTTTCTGTTTCAGTCCTCGATTGGGTGCGCTCGGAATTCCTCGTGCTCGCTTCGCTTGAGCTGTGGCCCAATCAAAGCCATGTCTGAGACTGATACTCTATCGGTGCCACACATTGTTTCTCAGTCCTCCGCTTCTGGTATTCTTCTCTTTGATTTTTTGATTTTTTGATTTTTTTTTTTCACACTGTTTGATGAAATACCTATTAATAAGCATATCAACGATATCGTAACTTATTCTTTTTGTTTGGATAATTAGATAACATTCTCATGGTTAGTTGTTTTGTTTCAGGCAACAAGCAAGCACTAATATCGTTGTCAGACAAGAAGGAGCTCGCTTTTCTTGGAAATGGGCTTTCTGATCTGGGGTAATTTTTGCATACCCGTTTCTCTTTTTTGAGGTTTTTATAACGAAGTGGACCCATATAGTCAAGCCAAGCAATAACGGGGTTCCCTGTCTGTATCCGGTGCTGGTTTTTTAGCATAAGTGCTTTCTAGTCTATAAACTCTGTTGTTAAAGACTGATTTTTGGAAGCTCTTGTTACAGAAAGTCTTCATTTTTGGCGTGTATCTATCGGCTGGAAACTAGCATTATTAAAATTTAAATACCCCTAGCATTATCAATTTTTTTTTTTTGATTAGTAATTGGTCCAATGGGAGGGGAAGGAGAAATTTAGACTAGTGAATTCCGCTTCATGAGGCGTGCTCTTCCGCTGATTGAGCACCCCTTGGAGTTTAGCATTTTCAAAATTTAAATACCCCATTTCGCTGTTTGAAGTTTTTGATATCATACCACGCTTGTTTTAGATTTATTGCTTGAGGTAATATATCCTCTTAATTGAAGATTTTAATTCCGGAAGCTCTTGTTATGAATGTTGGTCCTCTGCCTCTATGTCAGTCCATTTCATGAAACTTTGTTTGATGTAATTTTCAAAGTTGTTGATTACTCTTATGATGGCCTCTCTTGTGAACTGTAGCTACACAATTGTTTCAACTGGAGGGACGGCGTCAGCTTTGGAAAGTGCCGGGGTGTCTGTTACTAAAGTGGAACAGCTTACCTGTTTTCCGGAAATGGTGAGCATATCTGTTTTAGCTAAATTGCTTTTAAATTTTTTAAGTACCAATCTTTGTACTAATGTTGTTGTTACAATGTTCTTTAGGATATGGTTATTTGCAAAAGGAAAATCTTGTAGGTTAGCAAATCAATCTAGGGGTTCTGATATGTTTTATATGGAGTTACAGTGTGTTGTGCAGCTTTTGAGCTCTCTCTGGATCTTAAGTGTGGAATTTTATTGTTTTTCTCATATCGTCAAAAAGTAAGATTGTTTTGTTCTTATAATAAATTAAATGTCCCTCTACTTTGACAGTAGCTTACTTTTTAACTATAACTGTATATATGGTGAATTCTTCGAGCACATACCAAGGCTTTTTTGGGTTGATGTTAAATTAATTTTAGTAATTTTGGACATTTTAACCGCCAAATTGGTCAATAACCATGTATCTAATTCTGGTAAACTGGTGCAAGTTACCAAATGAGAGGTTCTAGCCAATGGGAGTTGATCTCCTGCTGTAGGTTGTCTTCTTGCTATTGATTCACCATTGATTGCTCAAATAAATATCTTTGGATTTTACCTACGCCGCCTTCTTTTTATCTTCCACTTGTGATGAATGAACTTCTTTCATGAATGAATTGATAGAGAAGGAAGAATTTCATGTTGAAGTATGTTCACAAAATTGATTCTTTAGATTCTCTTTTACAGCTCGATGGCCGTGTAAAAACTCTACATCCTAACATACATGGTGGTATTCTAGCTAGAAGAGACCAAAAGCATCACATGGAAGCCCTCAATAAACATGGAATTGGTTAGTTTAGATGTGAAATCCTTTACTATGCCTTCACCTTTTCGGTTTCTCATTATTATTATTAATTTGCATGATGTTGCGTTGTGTGATTTGCTAACTAGTTACTTGGCTAAGCTCTTCCACAGGTACATTTGATGTTGTTGTAGTGAATTTGTATCCCTTCTATGATAAAGTTACTTCAGCTGGAGGAATTGAGTTTGAGGATGGAATTGAAAATATAGATATTGGTGGTCCTTCAATGATCAGAGCTGCTGCAAAGGTTGTTTGTCTGAATTACTACTCTGACTTGTTATTGGCAAAATAATTATGGGGGATATAGGGGTTTTCTCTGTGGACTTGGTATAGTTGTAACATGATTTATGCATAGTTCTTGCCAGCAGCCAAATATTAGCGAACTTGTTTTCTTGTGTTTTAAACTGTCTCATTTATGACCATTTTTATCACCAAAATTGTTAACAAAGTGAAGGTTATTCATCTGGCTGAAGCTGAGCCACAAAAATTTCCTCTGGCAAAGGTCATAAATTAGACAGAGGCTTGAATTTGTGAGCAACACCAAGAGTGACTGCACAGTCCCAGCTATTTCAAATGCTGCAATTGCCTAGCTTCTAAAAACTTAAAAAACTAATCGTGTTTTATGCAATGCGGCCTACTGTTATTGAATTGATTAAGAAACAGTGTCATTTGAGTTGTAATTAAGTTATGGAGATTTAATGGGGTATTAATTTCTAACATTTTAAAGAATTTCTCAGCCATTTGCTTTTAGCCAAGAGCCCATATTCTGCTTTTAAGGAAGAACAATTACAACATATACGTCATTTTTATTTTGGTGGGCCAGATTTTAATATTTTTTTATTATCTCTCACTCCAACTGACATACTGTTAATAAACAGAATCATAAGGACGTCTTGGTGGTTGTAGATCCACAAGATTATCCTGTGCTCATAGAATTTCTAAAAGGAGAGGGGGATGATCAGCAGTTCCGTAGAAGGCTTGCTTGGAAGGCATTTCAACATGTTGCTTCTTATGATTCTGCAGTTTCTGAGTGGCTTTGGAAGCAAACTGCAGGGGGTTCGACTTCTTTTTCTGCTTTTGGTTAGCTAATTTTTTCAACAAAAAAAAAAAAAAAAAAGAAAAAAAAGAAGAAGAAGAAGAAAAGAAATACAAATGCTCAGCTTAAACATTAGGTGCCCTTAGTTCCTAAAGCACACTAAAACTTGCTCCACCTTTCACAACTTGAGAGGTTAGGTTTCCTAAAAGAAACACAATATGCACTACCTAAACAAAAGATATGTCCCAAAGTAACAGAGATCCCATTAGATAACCTCATGGCCCAGACATGCTCAAAATGCTCTCACATCCTGCAGGGTGAGATCAACATGCTAAAGAGGTTTCTTGAGTGCTTTCTCAGCCACATCCTTTTTAGTGTCATTGAAAGTAGCTGTGACCTTCATCCTTGATTGGTAGACCGAGCATTCTTGGCTTTATACTTTGCTTCCTTGAAATATTAGTACTTTTTATTTCAAAATCCTATTGTGTTCCTCTCTTGATGGCTTTCCCCTTCAGATTTTGTGTTTCCTTGTTCAACTTTGTTCTATTTGCTTCGCTTAAGGATTCTTCCTCCCCATACACCACACACTAGTCTTCTCACTTTCAATGGGATTTGTATCCCTTTTTTTCTTTCCCTGGCATAAAACTAGCAAGAATCTGAACCACATACCCCTTACCCCCCATCCCCTGGGGGCTACAGAGTTTAAAAAAGCTTGTATACTTTTAATCCCTTTGCTTCAAATGTGCTGATTTGGCTTTCAAAACACCCCAGTTGCCACAGGACATCTTCAGGGAGTGTGTTCAAATGACTCCCATCGTAACTTCATAACTTCAGCAACATCTACATACCAAGACTGAGTTTAAACGATTTGAGAATATCTTCGTCTGCCTCATCTAATCCTAGATCCTAACAAAGTCAGTCTTGCTCCTGGCAGATGTCTGTGCATATGCACTGAGAGGATCTCCAAGGATATTATCTATATAACCAAGACCCTCAGAAAATAACTCCAATGGGACATTGTAAAGCTTTATCCGGACAAGATTTTTTTTGACGGTGGTAATCTTTACATTACTTATTCTTTGCCAATGAGCCTTCTCTTAAATGGCACTTCCTTCTGCCACAAGAATGGGGTGACCAACCAATAAGGGACAGAATTTTTGTGAAGGTGCTCTTCTTAAGAAGCTAAACTGGTTGTCATTTCGTAATTATAAACAGCTTCCCTGCTACATGATAAGTCCCTCACTGAGTATTCTCGCTAATGCCTCTTCATCTATAGATTTAACAATTTAAAATGCATTATAAACCATGATGACATCCACAACAATTTCATGTTCAAAAGGTAGAAAGGGGATATTCTGAAATGATCTTGACTTATTAAAAAACTAGCTTTTTCTTTGTGAATAATATCTGAGAAAGCAGAATACCAAAAAAAGAAAGAAAGAAAGAAAAGTCTAAGAAAGCAGAATGCAGTGAATTCATTATATTGTGTTTCAAAAGTGCCTCCCACTTGGGTGTATGGATTGATGGGGGTACTTTAATTGTTTCCAGATAAATTCCCTCCCAGCTTAACAGTGCCTCTAGAGTGCAAAAGTACTCTTCGCTATGGTGAAAATCCTCATCAAAACAGTGCATTTTATGTTGATAAGAGACTGGCAGAGGTTAATGCTGGTGGTATTGCAACAGCTATTCAACACCATGGGAAGGTGAGAAGTACATGCAACTGTTCATCTGTTACTAATGTAAAAAATTACATGATATGTAAGTCTTTCTCGCGAGTTTTTCTTAATCTCTTTGTATCACTGTAGAGTTCCTCGGTTTTAGGATGGCAGTTACAAAAATAAATGTACATGGGGATTAGTTGGTGTTTTTTTTTCCTAAGAAGTGGTACATATTGTCTTTTATTATTATTATTTTAAGGAATCTCGCTGACAAAGGTATCCTCTAATATATCTGTGCAACTACTGATTTCAGAAATGAAAACTCAAGAGGGCTAAGCTAGTCTCTTGTCTTATTTAGAAGTATTTTGGCAGCTAATTTTCTAATATAGTAATAATAGAACCTTTACTGTTATAGCGAAGATGTATATCAACTTTGGTTTGAATAGGGTACCAATATGCCCATGGGTGTCGTATGTCATTACTGCTATCATCAGCTTGTCCTAAAAGGGAAGTGAGTTCAATAGTGATGTTGGCACTATGAATAAAATATTGCTGCTGCAGAAAATTGCAATCCCCCTTGTGTTCTATATTTTCATGTGATTGATAAGTTCAGTATTTTCTATATTAAATCATCATTATAGTTTCTCTTAAGTTTGTTTCCTGTTGGTGAGACTGGAAAAAATAAAGTAAATACATTGTCATAGCATACCCATGTATGAATGTCTGTACTAGTATGTGTACAACTACCATAGCAGCACTGTGGTTGGGTTCTTTTAATATCCTTGTATGTGTGTTTGATTTCTCTAATTTCTTTTTTATTGTTTGTGCCTATGTTTGTGTGTTGAGCTTGTCTCATTTTTCTATTTTCTTTCTTTGCCCCCCTTAAGTTTCTACTGTTAAATTGTTTATAATTGAGATTTCTCTTCATCGGTTGATGTTTGAGAATGAGAGTTTTTTGAGTGGAGGATTATCTGATTCTGTTATGGTCTACACTACTAATCACTCTTTTGATGGTATACATGTCTGCTGAATTGACATGCTTAAAACCTTTTTCATTTATGGTGCAGGCAATGTCTTACAATAACTATTTAGATGCTGATGCAGCTTGGAATTGTGTATCGGAGTTTAGAAACCCTACCTGTGTAATTGTGAAGCATACAAATCCTTGTGGTGTAGCTTCACGTGATGATATCCTTGAAGCATACAGGCTTGCTGTTAAAGCAGATCCAGTGAGTGCATTTGGCGGTATTGTAGCCTTCAATGTGGAAATTGATGAGGTCAGTTGCTATTTAAAAGTTTCTGAGTGTAGCATAGAAATCTTTTACAAGTTGAGCCCAGTACAATATGCACTTCTCGGGAGCTTTCTAATCACTTTGAAGTGCATTGAAGCATGGGGGGACGATGATGATATCTAACGTTAGATCAGTTTTCTTTCATTACATAATATATTATCTATTATTATTATTACTGCTATGCATATTTTTGGCTAAGCATAGTTTGAAAATTGAATATAAGACATACCCAAGTCTCGAAGCCCACCGTGTGCCTTAATCATGTGATCCAAGGCCCCGGGGATAAATCATATTCTCTTCACTGAATAGATTGAATCCCTTCTCCATGCACTAAGATCTGACAAGTAGATTGCTGATGCAACTAAATTTTTGAAAACCAGAACCAAAGAGTTAAAACTCTCTCACTAATTGTTTTTCTGTATTGTACTTTGTAGGCTCTTGCTAAGGAAATTCGAGAGTTTAGGAGCCCCACAGATGGTGAGACTCGGATGTTTTATGAGATTGTGGTTGCACCCAAGTATACAAAGAAAGGCCTTGAGATCCTTCGTGGAAAATCTAAGACTCTAAGGATCCTTGAAGCAAGCAAAAATGAGAAAGGAAAGCTTTCACTCAGACAAGTTGGTGGTGGGTGGTTAGCCCAGGATTCAGATGACTTGACCCCCCAGGATATTCAATTTAAGGTTGTTTCTAAGAAGGCTCCCCAAGAAAGTGAGCTTCATGATGCAGAGTTTGCATGGTTATGTGTCAAGCATGTCAAAAGTAATGCCATTGTTATAGCAAAGGTTGGTTTTTTTTCTGAGTTAGATTTTGCATCAATAGATTTGGCTGAACACTCTGTTCTCATACTTGTTACCATTTGTGCAGAATAACTGTATGTTGGGCATGGGAAGCGGCCAACCAAACCGTTTAGAGAGTTTGAGGATAGCACTGAAGAAAGCAGGAGATGAGGTCAAAGGGGCAGCTTTGGCTAGTGACGCCTTCTTTCCATTTGGTAATTGCTACATTATTCAGTAAATGTACTTGAAAGTTTTTGACGATGGTGCTCATGTGAAGAGAATTTAGGATTATCAATGATAATGAACCAGTGAAATAACTCCTTACCAGTAAATTTTAGTGATGGTTATATCTCTCTTTTAATGTGGATACTGTTTGTTGTGTAAACAGCCTGGAAAGATGCGGTGGAAGAAGCATGTGAGAACGGGGTTAGTGTTATTGCAGAGCCTGGCGGGAGCATCAGAGACGGGGATGCCGTAGACTGCTGTGATAAGTACGGCGTTTCACTGCTCTTCACCAATGTCAGGCACTTCAGGCATTGATGATTATCTCAGTGCCATTTCTCTTTTCCTTTGGTTTCATCTCATCACCATGATTTGGAAGTTCTGGTTATCTTATGGGGAAGTCCCATTTGGTTAATGTATAACCAAGTCATAATATTGTGTAATCTATATTAGCTGTATTTGACCTCATCAGTTTTGTGACTGAAAGTCTACATGGTCCGGTACCTTTTTTGTTTTGTTAATCTTGATGAAATGGGAAGAGTTCAATTTAAAATTCCTTGATTTTCTAGTATGCACCAAATACGGAATGATTCATGAGGTCGACTCTGTTCTCTTTTGAACCGTTGAGAGTGTAAACCAATGGTGGAGGACAGGAAGACGATCTTCAGGAGGCAAAATGAACAGAGAGAAGTACGTCGTCATTGTCGTCAGGTGGCCGGAGTCTTGCAAGCACAGCTCCTCAACGATCGTCAATCGAATCAAGGAGCATCCCTTCATTTCGTTTGTCCGGAAGACCTTGGAATCACTCTGAATAGAAGAAGAGAAAGGGGCAAGCGAAGCCCCCCTCCTTCAACCCCAAGACACGACGAAAATGGAAGAGAATGTGGAAGGTGTAAAAGAGAGGAAATTGCGTTTTGTACAAAAATGAAAAGAAAATTATTGAACAAATTATTTTAGTAAAGAAGAATTTTAAATAAGTTGATGTGAGGATTTGAAAGAGTGGGAAGCTAAAATAGAAAAAAATTGTTTCTTTTAGTTAAAATTTATGCTCCGTTTGTTTCGATGTAAACTGTTTACTGCAAAATATTTTTCATATTTTTCGGTGTTTGGTAAGATCGAAAATCAGGATCAAATTGAAACTATTTTCGGTTGACTAAGAAAACCTTTAATTTTTTGTAAAATTGTTTTTATTTTTTAAAATCGTAAACCATCTTTTGAGTTTGAGTTTTTTATTTTCAAATTGCTGAATTTTGTTGGACCATTGTCTGAATTTGCCGGACATCCGCTGAAGGTTGCTGGAAGTCGGCGGCCGTTCTCTGCCATCGCTCATTTTTTATACGAGCCAAACACCAAAAAATACTTTCTTAAAAAAATAATTTGGTTGAAAATATAATTGGAGCGTGAGATAAAGAATGCATATGATGATGTGAATGCTCGAATGGTTGAAATTTTTTTCCAAAAATGAGGCACATCCCATGGTCTTGGTCTTAAAGGACGGTAGAGTTCTTAATTAATATGACAAAAACTAGAAATAGGCTCCTTAGATTGTTATATTATGTGTTTATTTGGGATGACCACATTATATATATATAATAGAGAGAGATATGCTCAACAAATGTCAACATTATTTTATACTCCAACTCCATCTAGTAAGAGTTACATAAGCAGCCTTTTATTAATTTTAATATTGTTACGATGGAATGAGGCAAATTGGCGTAATTGTTTCATAAGTTACTTTAAATGTTGTCCCATCAGAACTTTTTCTGAAGATCTTCAACAATATTCTTGTCGAGTTGGAAGGCGTTGGTGAGAACAACAGGATTGATGAGAGGATTGGATCCGAAAACAGCGTTTGCTATCGTGATGACACCAGCATTTTGGCTGTTCAAACTCGCAAAGGCTACAGCATTAGTGTTTCCAGCATTGAACTGGAAGTGAATGAGACCAATTGGGAATACAAAGACATCTCCCTTGTTTAGAACTTTGGTGAAAAGGTGGTTCTCGGTGTTGGATGTGATGAAACCAACTAACAGAGTACCTTCTACGACTACGAGAATCTCAGTGGCACGAGGGTGAGTGTGGGGAGGATTTTGGCCATATGGTGCATAGTCAATGCGAACCAAAGATATGCCTAGAGTGTTGAGGCCTGGTATTTGTTCCACATTCGCAGTAGTAACATTCGATCCAACTCGATTTCCTATATTTCCAGAATTCTAAAGCCCTGAGAAGTAGAAATCATCGGCCTTGGCAAGCTTCAAATCCTTGCAGAATTTCCCATATATTAACGAACACTGCAGGCCAGGAAAGAAACCTTAGTTAGTATTAAAAGAAAAAATAATAATAGTTTGCAAGTTATATGCCATACAAGAGTAATTAACGATCGATAGTCTTGCTTCTAAGCAGAATGTTGATAAATAAAAAAGTAAATACCAGCAGACTTGGGGTCATCAACCGCTACACAAATGTCCCGAAGAGGGCTGGGATCGTAGGCAGAGACAAAGGGAGGATGCGAGTGACAAGAGAGCAACAATTGCAACCAAATGCACTCCTTTTGTCGACATATCTAACTTGGTGATGGGTGAGAAATATTGAATGGGAAACATGTGTATTTATAAATAACTGGTGCATGGTTCTGCTACGGCAAGTCTTCAGGCTTCAATGGTTGTGCTACAACGTACTATACAAGTCTTTAGTGGTTATGGATTTAATATTACAAGTACTACGAAGTACGTACAAATTGTTCTTCATTGTTCAATAACTAATGAAGACTTTTAACCATAATTGGGTCATGCCACTTCAACGCCCGTAACATACTTGTAAAGGACCTTTCATCAATTAACAACCGAATCACTCCAATCTAGATTGCTGAAGATGTCAAATGAGACGGTTTTGTTTATGAATACTTAATTCATCAATAAATAAATAATAATAGTAAAAAAGAAGATAAGAAGATAAGAAGAAAAGAGAACTTTTTCCATTCCCATTGTAATTTGTTTGCTGGCCCCTCACGTGAGGGGAGTGTTAAAGTACTGATTAAGTGATTAACTTTACATCTTCCTATTAACTTGAGCTTTTAGAATAAGTAGTAATTTAACAGCTGGGAAGCATACAAAGCAGTTTCGGGTACGTCCACTAGCTTGATACACTTAACACTTGCCTGTATTTTACATTTTTTTTTTCTTTGACCAAAATGATTCCCCACACCTAAGCAAGAAGCTGGTCGCGGCATTTGCATAAATCTTGATGGGCTGCCCCTAATTAAGAGTCTTTTATTTTTGCTAATCTTTAATTTAATTCTAAGAAACGCGGTCTAAGGTTTTAGATCATAACTACTTTCATCCCTCCATCTCTGTCTTCCAAGCGTCTCCTCTGGATCGTCATTAGTCTGATCTCTTTCACTCCATGGTTGTTGTTCCTGAGGGAGAACCCCATGTGCCTTCCTAGCGCACATGGGTTACATGCACGCACCACTGCTGCCATGAGAATCTTGCAACCGATCCCTGGTCCTTTCGCTCTTCTCTGGATCTAAGATTCCACAAAATCCGTTATGGTTAGGCTTCAGACTCATTGCCCCAGAAGGAGAACCCGAAACTGTTGCATAGATTCCCCTTAGTCTCTCCAGTTCCCCCGGAATTATCGTTAGGAGTTATGTTATATGGTTTCTCTCATTAGTACTCCTTATGCTTTTTTCCATCAAGGGCTGCAACCACTAGCTTTGTTGGCTACATTCTAGCTCGACTTCTACCTCCCTTGTTTTCATCAGGAGCAGTGTAGAGTCTGTCTGGATTGGGTTTTTCTTTGATTTACTTGTATTAATTATATTCTGTTTTTTTATTTTAATTTATTATTATTATTATTATATATATATATATATATATATATATATATATATTTTACTGATTTTTGTTGCTGTTATGTTTGTTGACCGTAGTTGGTTTCATTGTTCTTTAAAAAAACAAAGAAGCAAAAAATTGTTGCCGCAACAATCAATCGTGTAATAAACTTGTCTCACACAATCATAGTATTGACATAAAATTCTCTATCCTTTTTGTGATGCTTGCTGTTAGTTTTAATTGACTTCATTATGTTGACAAAATCACTATCATGTAATGATGTTGTCTTAATAGGGATATTGTTTATTTTAGAGTCTTCTAATATTCAAAGTTTATTTCTCTAATATGGAAATAGCCTTATTATGACAAGTTTCAGTGTTACAAGCTTTAAGAAGGCAATTTCAGAATTCCAGGTAGATTTTGTGAAGTTTCCAACTAAGCAAACGTTGGATCCCTTGTTCCCGTCCGGACGGTCCACTGAAGCATCCGGATGCCTTCCTGTGTTGAGAAGATTCTAACAAGCTCAGCGTGCATCCGTCTGAACGTCAAGGCAACATGTTCGAACGTTGTTCAGTGTTCGACAAGAATCCAGATTTCCTTTGCAGACACGGATCGGGAAAGACAGCTTGCAGTCATCTGGACGTTAGGGCAACACCGTCCGAATGCGGCCTTAATATCGAAACCCATGAAGCGCGTTATGAAAAGGCGGTTGCACAGTTCACCATCCAAACGCTCTTTGCCTCTGTCCAGATGCCGCTCAGAGAAATTCGAATCAGTGGCGATTTAGGTCTTCTAAGCCTATAAATAGAGGCCTCTAGGCATGTATTATTTACAGAATTCAGTATTGAATTTTTTAGAGCTTAGAGAGGGTGTTTAAGTAGAAATTATGAAGATTTGCTAGCTCTCTAAGTGCTGCCCGGTGTGTGGTTCTTGTTCTTGTGAAGTCTAGTTTAGGGAGTAGCCATAAGTTAAAAGAATCCATTAAAGACCCCTTCAGGTAAGAGATTTGGTTGGAAAGTGTTCACGTTGGGTTACGTGTCAGAGTGTAAGGTACGATGCTACATCAGGATATGTGAGTGTTACTGCTTTGTTGTTAGCTTTGTCTTCTGAATAGTGGAATTCCTAGGTTTGGCTGCCCCATAGTGGTTTTTCTCTTAATTGAGTTTCCACTTCGTTAACAAAATATTTGTCTCATTTAAATTCCGCACTTTGATATTTTGTTACACATTGTTCATGCACACACCGTAAATTATAAGTCTATTTATTTTTCAATTGGTATCAGAGCCTGGTACACTCTGTTAGATTAAATTCTTGAGTGTGATCTGTTTGACTTCTATTTATTTTTACTATGTCTCAAACTCTTAATTTTGTTCCTACCTTTGATGGCACGAATTATGGCTATTAGAAAGCTCGTGTGCGCTTCTTTTTAAAATCTATTGATGTTTGGAAGATTTTTGAAACTAGTTGGATTAAACCAGAGGATACAACTGATGAACTCATAGTTGCTCAAACCAGCGCACGAATTTTGAATGTTAAACCCCTCCATGCTCTATGTCAAGTGTTTTCACCGTCTGAATTTGCAAGAATATCAAATTTTGAATCTGCTCAAGAAGCATGGCAAATCTTAGAAACAAATTATGAGGGCACCAAACTTGTTAAATCTGCCAAGCTCCAAATGTTGATTTTTAGATTTGAAGAAATTAAGATGCTAGAGGATGAGACATTCAATGAGTCTTACACAAGAATCAACGACTTAAGGAACTCAATGGCCAGTCTCGGGAAGATGGTCTTTGATGCAAAACTCATTTGAAATATTTTAAGGTCTTTACCAAAATGTTTCAGGATCAAAGTTACAACTATTGAAGAAACCAAGGACCTAGAGTCAATGAAGATTGAAGAGTTAGTAAGATCTCTTCAAACTTATGAGTATTCCCTGCTCCAGTCAAGAAGGCAAAGACAATTGCCCTCAAGGCATTTAAAAAGAAGGCCAGAGTCTCATCTGAGGAAGACTCTGATAATTAAGAAGATACAGTGGCAATGCTGGCCAAAAACTTTGGGAGACTGATGAAGAATGATAAATTCAAGAAGAAGTTCACTGAAAGATTGAAGAAGGCTCCTAGAGAATCTGAGCCAGAAGAAGCTGAGAAGAAGGATCCAAGAGGTCCCAAATGTTTTGAGTGCTCAGGCTTTGGGCATATTCGGGTTGACTGTGGGAATCTCAAGCAAGCTAAAGGGAAGGCCTACAATGCTACTCTTAGTGATGAGTTAGAAGAAGAAGAAACTCATGGTAAAGATTAGAAATTTCTAGCCTTTGTGGTTTCACATAGAGACTAAAAGGATTCCCAATCTTACTACTTAGAGCGCAATGATGAAGACAGGGAATAACTCAAAAAGGTCTATAAAATCCTCTATATAAAGTTCTTGAAGCTAACAGAGATTAGCCAACAACATATGCATGAGCTGAACAGTCTGCAGACTGAGAAGAGTTCCTTATTGCTCAAGATTCAAGATCTAGAGGAGAAGTTGTTGGAGACACAACTACAGTTGGAGAGGGTCACTGATGAGAAACTCACTCATATACTATCTATTCAGAAGTGCTCAACTGACAAGATTGGACTCAGGTATGTAGCTTCTACCTCTGATATCCCCTCTACTTCAAAGACTGTGTTTGTCAAGCCCACAATCCTTGAACCTCCACCCTCCTGCGTGGATAAGGGAAATGCTGTCATTGGAGGAGAAGGTCCGGTTGATGCTAAAATCAATAAAAAGCCTCCTACCAATAGAAGCCCTCCCATATGCCATCAATGTGGTGTAAGCGGTTACATCTGACCTAGGTGTCCTCAGCATCAAGGTCAGAAGAAGCTATCAAGACATGCTCCATCAGGAACTAGACCTCCCATATGCCATCACTGTGGTGTAAGCGGTCACATCCGACCCAGGAGTCCTCAGCGTCAAGGTCAGAAGAAGCTATCAAGACACGCTCCATCAGGAATTAGACCTCCAGCAAGATATCAAGCTCCGCAGCATCAACGTAAACAACAGAGATTTGTTCTTGTCAATCAAAAATGGATCCCAAAGAAGGACACATCAAGACCCTACAAGGAGACTCTACAAACGCCTAAAAGAGACCCATCTTATGAAGGGCCGCCCTTTGTCAGTAGTTTTATGCATAGCTTGCTGAGATGGATGGAAAATCAATTGAAAGATGATCAACCATCACCACAAGAAAGGCAGGATTGGGATAGAAAGGATGAGGACACTCACCCCTCGAGGGAGAATGGATCCACCTAGTTGGTATGATCACACATGCCTAGGATTTTGGTTCCTAATTCCAAAGCATGCCAGGTTTGCTTGCATTGCATTGGATTTTTCCTATCATATATCTGCTCACATGCTTTGCATTCTTAGGAACCATATTTGTTTTATCCACATATTTTCTCTTGTTGTTTTGAGGAAAACTTTCTGATGACAGAAAAAGTACGTTGGGTGGTTGTTTTTCTATCTTGGTAATTCTGAACTTCTCTCCCTGAGGACAGGTTTGATCTTACCACACATGCTGGGTTTAGATTATGGTTCTTTACCATAGAGCATGTTTTTGTTTTTATGTTTCTTTTTTTCATTAAAAAAAAAAAAAAATTGGGGGAGAAGATGCAGAATTTTTTTTATTTTGATAGATTTTCAGATATTGCATGTCTTTTTACCTGATATCTCAGTTCATTGTGCTTTGATTAAATATGTTTATATATGATTGAGAGTTTATGCCTGATATCTGCTAAGTTTTCCTGTTGCATCTTAATGTTAGATCGTTACTTTTCTCATGCGATAAAAAATTGTGCACTAGCCAAAGCTCCCCTAAGGTACATTTTTTTTACTCTATAATTTTTAGCTTCTAAAAATTCTGATGAGAGATTTTTTTTGCTAAGATGGTCAAATTGACCAACTCGTTAGTTGAACCTAGAATTTATAAATTCTGACATTCTCTATAGGTTGCAGCACCAAGTGATAAAAAACATTTAAATTTCAGTAATTATGGATAATTAAAAATATCCACTGCTTATTGTGCTATAAATTTCTTCTTAAACTTGTCTCTATAGAAATAGTTAGTGACCATATCATTGAGAAAATAGACGGTCAATAAAGGACTAAGTAAAAGAAAAGTGCTGCATCTTAGGGGGAGTGTATCAGATGAGGGTAGCTAGGCCCTAGTAAAATAAGGTTTGACTTTTGACTGATCTAACATTGATTTTCTCTCTTGTTTAGAAAATTCAGTTGCTTTAAATCATATCAGCAAATATCATATCTTATTGAGAAAGCTTTTACACACACACAAAGCATAACTTGAGTAATCTATTTAAAATTTCTATCTGCAAGGAAATTTGTGCTTACTGAATACTTGACTCTCAATTATATCTTTGCATATTTTTAAATACTATTTGATCGTCTTATCAGTTATTTATACATGCGTGTTCTAAAGCTAATTTTAGGAAAAATTATTTTTTCTGCAAATTTCCCTATAATATCAACTTTTCAGTGTGGATCATTCGGACGAACTTGTTCTTGCATCCTGACATGCGCGGTCTTGCCAAATGCTAACTTGGCAGTAGCCGTTCGAACAGTTAAGTGATACGTCCGAATGGTAACCCTACAGGTTTAAGGTTTGCATCTCCTTCTCCCTGCGCCGTATTTATCACTTTTTCTCTCATTTCTTGCAGTTTGGTGCGTTTTTCTCGTGCTTTCTCACGAGTTTTCATTCTATTTTGTCATTTTCTGCATTTTCTCTCCATTCCAGGTACTTTATTATATCTTTTATATTCTTTTCAGGGTCTATTAACTGTTTGAATATTAAGATTATTTTGGAATATTTTTGTTGAGATAAATAATGCATGAAATTGTTTACTTTCTCTACTACTAAGGTTGGGTTATATGTTCTGTCAATTATTTGAACTTTTTTGGGCTATTTGATGTTTCATGTGTAATTTTTGGAAAGTCATTTTTACTACTGTTAAAATGCCGATTTTTTTTTTGGGACTAACAAGATTTGACATTTAAGTGGTATTTTTGGAATATATTTCTTTGCATTTTTTTTTTAGAAAAATGTCTTTAGGCAGTTCTCAGCGTAGGGTCAGATAAAGGACAAATTAGGAAATAGCAGCCACCGGGCTAGAATGGAAAACAAACAGGTGATTCTAGAAAGGAATATTCTCAGAGCAGATATTATGGTTGCTCCACTAGACTTCATTGCTCAGATGATTCAGGACAATCATTGGGGATATCTCTACAGTTGTGCATGCCCAGTGTATCCCCAGCTAGTGTGAGACTTT